>NW_021680783.1:432098-445729 GCF_001412515.2 Diachasma alloeum | reverse complement strand
ATAAAACATTCAAGTCGAAAAAAACCGAGATGGAATTAATATGGAAGATGTGAAGTAGAGGTTATACGAATTGCGCGGTAGACTAGTGGTTAGGGCGTTGGATTAGTAGTCGTGAGGTAACGTGGGTTCGAGCAAACGTTAGGGGGTAATATTTCAAGTTAACAAAATCGGTTTTTCAGCGATGATTGCGTTAGGGTTTGGTAGGTAGGGCACAATCAATACTAAAAATCATCCTAAAAAATGTTAATTATTTTGTTTTTGTTATTATTGATAATTGCCATGAACAGTTTGGCAGCCAGTGCGGCACCAGTCGCATGCCGGTATTGATTTTTTTTCCTCGTTGAACCTATTACGAATGCTGAGGAGTAATATTAAATTACTTGTATTTCAATCACCCATATTATCATATTCATGTAATTAAGTAATGTTTAATTGAGCCTGGCCAACGACTGGCAATCAACGCTGGGCCGAGATGGGCGCCCAGACCTGGCCCGATGTTATCATTCCAGGTTTCAACCAAGTCCGGCGCGGTCCCGGTTGAGGAACGGGTCCCGAAGTTCGGCAGGCCGGCCACCGGGCTTGGGCCAAGCTCGGCCCATTCGTTTTTTCGTACGTGGGCAGTACGTAAGGTTTTGCACTGTGATAATAGCACTATCATCACATAAAATTATGATTGGTTGCTACCTAATGAATGCTATGCGACTGTAATGTTTATTCGAAATGATAGTTTGAAATACGAAAATTATCGTTATTGTATCGCTTAGGTGAGCGGTACAAGCATCACCTCCCCTACCGCCTCGGGAGGTTCACGTACTGTATGGAAGATAAGAATCAAAATATTTACATTGCCGTTTGACCTTTGTGAATATTAGGTGAGGTTAAGGGTGCCAAGTGAAAATGTTTAATAAATCAACAGAAATTCAATTTTTTTCCTGTAATAGCGAGAAATATTTGAAAAATTTAGATGACAATCTTGACCTTTCAACCGGTATTAATTTTGAGAATTTAGATAAACAAAATTTGAAGATCCAGCATTGGCTCTTATGAGGTTATGCACTCAAATGAAAGATTGGCCAATTTAGAGATTCATGAAAAATCCCGAAAAATATGGAAAAAATGTAAAAAAAAAAGCGGAATCGATTGATCCAGGCGAAATCAGAGGAACCGGGGCAAATAAAATCGAAATCTTAATTTTTTGACTCACTTCCGGGGAAAAAAATCGCTCGTAGCAAAATGGATGATACGCGACAACAGCGCACACAGCTATCTTACTCCGCTTGTACGCCCCCCCTCAACATAACCCTATCTGTCACTCACGATGGATGTTTTTTCAAAGTGAATTTTAGGATTTCAAACGTAATTATAACGACTACTAATCCGACGCCCTAACCACTAGTCTACCGCGCAATTCGTAAAAACTCTACTTCAAATCTTCCATATTAATTCCATCTCGGGTTTTTTCGACTTGAATGTTTTATCATTCAGTTGATAGAAATATTAAGTGATTCAACTACAGTTTAATCGGTAAATTAATTCAATAATGAATAATAATAATTATTATTATTAATTACAATAATAATTGTAACAATTAGGATTACTGTTGAATGACGATTCTTCTTCTTTTCGTAATAATTAGCGAGTAACATGTGACTTCAACACCTACAATGTCACCATTTTTTTACGATTACACCCTTAATATTTTACCCTCAAGTTTCCACCCTTACCATTCAACCCTCAGAATGTCAGTCTTATGATTTTTTCGCCCCTTTCCATTATTGCGATTTGACCCTTACAATTTTACTCTTCAGATTTTACCCTTATGATTCCACCCCTATGATTCCATTCTCATCATCTCACCCTTACGACTTAACCCTTACAGTTACACCAATGGCTGGAGCCCAATGACCAAGCTCCGGGCCACCGCTGGCTGAGGCTTGGTTATCGAGCTCCGGCATGCCAATGTCCGGCCAAGGCTGGGCCAGATCTGTCAACCAAGGCTCGGTTACCCGCCCTTCTCCCGAGACTCAAGCCCTGGTCCCCAGGGATGGCCGAACCTCGGTCCAAGCCCAGACTTGGCAAGCCCAGGCTTGTGCCAGGCTTGGCCCGTTTCTCCAACACTGGCATTTCGTACGTGGGTGGTGCACAAAAATCACATCGTAAGCCCCGGAAAATCCTGGGGTGCTGTTTGTCTTTTCAAGGGATGAAAAAGTAGTGATGCCGCGAGACATTTCATGAGACATCACGAGACAAAACTTTGGAGAGGTAACCTCGGTCTCAATGAACATAGAAATCTTTGCTCTCGTCTCAGTCTCAAAATACGCAATATCGACTTCTCTCGTGATGACTCGGAGCCAATTTATTTCATCTCGGTTTCCAGTTTTTCTCGTCATGTAGAAAACAAAGACGAGATAAAAACCGAGATTTTATATTAAAAATACGAAAAACGTGAGAGCGAAATGAGATAAATTGGCTCGGAGTCACCACGAGAGGAGTCGATACTGCGTATTTCGAGACAGACGAGAGCAATAATTTCCGTGCTCATTGAGAACGAGATTATCTCTCCAAACTTTTGTCTCATAAAGTGCCTCGTGGCATCACTATGAAAAAGCAAAAATTTTCATGAGAATTACGTACTGATAGTAGAGTTCTTAGATTGACTAAGAGACAATGTGAGAAACGTAAGTGGTTGTGGAGAAAATCAGGTGAGCGTATCCCCAACCTTCAGATTTCACCCTCATCTAAGGGTCATAAGGGCCAAGTGAAAATATTGAAATTTGGACCCTTACTTAACGAAAACCCTTTCAATTGATCTCATGTGGCGTTTATAAGGATCAAATAACAATAATGCAACTTTGACCCTTATAAAATTGACATCGATGTGAAAAGTGTTAATTATTTTGTTTTTGTTATTATTGATAATTGCCATGAATAGTTTGGCAGCCAGTGCGGCACCAGTCACATGCCGGTATTGATTTTTTTTCCTCGTTGAACCTATTACGAATGTTGAGGAGTAATATTAAATTACTTGTATTTCAATCACCCATATTGTCATATTCATGTAATTAAGTAATGTTTAATTGAGCCTGGCCAACGACTGGCAACCAACGCTGGGCCGAGATGGGCGCCCAGACCTGGCCCGATGTTATCATTCCAGGTTTCAACCAAGTCCGGCGCGGTCCCGGTTGAGGAACGGGTCCCGAAGTTCGGCAGGCCGGCCACCGGGCTTGGGCCAAGCTCGGCCCATTCGTTTTTTCGTACGTAGGTCAGTGTTACAGAAGGGTCAAAATCTTTATGTTAATTATTTGCCCCTCAATGTCGCCATATTATTTGTTTCTTTCCCGTTTATTAAGCTCAAATAGAACCATGACCTCCCCCTCCCCTTCCTCCCCAATTTTATTTGGTTATCTAATTTTAAATTCCCATTATTCACATTCGATTATTCTATAGTCCCGAAAATATTCACCAACTACGTGCGTTGTATTCGCCCTACTAATTGCAATTCTTCTGATGCTCCTGCTCAAATTAAAGTTGGTCATGTCATAGACCCGCCCCACCCATTGGTTTGAGTATTTCGGCGCTTACTCCGTACATATTTATTAGGATAGATAGAATACCACGAGTGTCGTGATCGAAATTCACAAATAAGTTCAGCCCCGGGTTTTATTGAAAAATACCGTACAAGCCCCAGTTGAATTGTGATTCGTGACTTTACCGTGAAAATTGATGTTCACTCGAGAAAAATATCCATCTCTGACGTCTGACGATTTTTCCCACCGTTGTACTGTTGTTCTCAATGCTCAGTGTTTAACTGCTGTTCGAGTGCTTATTCTTCAATGTTTTCAAATCTTGTTTTTCTAGCGAATCGTTGTGATTGAATGTCGGTTCGTGACTGGAGTAATCCGTGGTTGATGGCATGGTTTTACATTTTTATAATCAATATTTATGAATATTTATGTTGGAGTTGATATTGTGGGATGGGGTGAATGCCTTTTCAGTGGGTGTGAAAAATATAAGGTGAATTTCATCAACAGGAAATTGTGAAAGGGTTTGTGGAATTCTAGACAATCGCGAAAAATAAGCTCGTTGGATTTGCTGAGCAATTTCGATTTGAATTTACGGTACTTGGTCTAAAGCTCGTTGCAGTTTTGTATTTTTTAAGGGAAGAATACTGTGAGTTTTAAAATTCGCGGGATATTGGAGTGAGATTTATCATGCACTGAAGATCGATTATGTATCTCTTAAAACGAATAATTAGTGCAAAAAAATTACTTGTTTATTTTTCGTTTACCTCGCAGACGTAGTGTTAAAAATAGTCCAGGGTCTCCAATTTTTGAACTGCAGAGAGGTTTTTTTTAATTTTTGAAAAAAAGTGTACAATAGCCACTACGATTTAGTTTTTTTTTAAATTCGCTATTGAATTGTAATAGGGAATTTGCATAGAGTCCCGTTTTCGAATATTTTTAAATGAGTACAGTCTTTGTAGTCTATGAACCATTCCAGAGTAAAAAGTTTTCCGAAAAGTGTTCTGGATATTTTGTAATAATTGATTAAAAATGCATCAATTTTGGACACTTTTTTTGGGGTTATGAGGTGAACTTATCGAAATCAAATTCTAGCCTCTCAAGGTGCGAGACGTTCAATCAAAACTCATCGAGGAGGTTATGTTTGAAACAATTATTAAAAGTGGATAAAAAAATATATTGGCAGTCAGAAATGAACTTTATGCTGGAAAACGATTTTCAAAAGGCGTGCTCGAGGAATTTATCAACGGTAGACGTGACTATGTTGATAGATTTTATGGGTTTAAAACTGTCAAAGTGTCGAAAGTCGTGGTTGTGTAATTTTCACTGTTGTATTGTGACATCCTGGTACAAAGCAATATTTATAAGGAACTTCCATCATTCGATGTGGTTGTTCTGACATTTTGAAGTCAAATACATGTACAGAGTATTTTCCTAGATTTCAGCAGTTGTATTAAACTGTTCGGTGGCGCCACTCGAAAATTTCGGTCTCCGGTGAGTTGACGTCACAGGGCTTTTTAGAACTTAAAAAAAATGCAATTCTTAAAAGTAAGTGAATAATTATTGAACTATTTTTTAATTTTTTTTATTCATATTTCTTTCCTACTACCATTACAGTTTTATAGGCTTCCCATAAGTCTGCCTTGCCTCTCCCACTTCTTCCTTTTGATTTTTATCTGCGTTACCATGGGCCGTCTTATTCTTAACTGTACCCCATTCGGGCTAGGGCTGCACGGGAAACCATGGAAAACCCCAGTCGTACAGCCGGCCGATTGTGCAGAGGCCTAATGTACTCTTCTGTCACGCTGACACTACACTTACTTTCCGAAATTTTTGGGCAAGTGTGTTCCCAAACGGTCACCCATCCAAGTACTAACCGTGCTAAACGCATCTGCACTCGGATGTCCGCCGGAGCAACACCTACCTCACCTAACCATTACGGTCGGCTTAATTATTGAACTATTTTCCGTGCCTTTCCTCATCAAGTATGGGTTCTTAGGGCATATATTTGAGGAAAAAAAACTTTTTTTAATTTGAAAAATTTAAGAAATTTAAACTGTTATTGAGTGAGCATAGGAATTAGAACATGAGCAAATCATCTTGTGTAATATGAAAATTTAACAGCTGATATATTGGGACGTATGATTCCCATCGGTCGTATTGATTTTTGCAATGAGAATGATTATAAACAATTAATTGAAAAAAGGAAGATCGAATGTGACAGGAAAAAGAGCATAATGAAATGATCCGTGAATTTGCTTTTAGACTTTCACTACTAAATTGTATGAAAATTTTCTTCCACTATTGAGCATTTAACATGATGACCATTTGAATTCACGCTCTCCAATTGTGTCAAAATCGAAATTCGAAACAATTTCCCAACAAACTAATTATTCCATTCACGAAACCCAAGTTGAAATGTTCTATCAGTGCACATTACTCATTACCCCATTGATTACAAGGATGATTTGGTACGCTGGATGAATGCATCGAAAAACAAATGATGAATAATCGCCATTTGTCAGAAGTTGTGTTCGCCCCATTATTTTTGCGAGTAAACAAAACTTTCATCCTCTGTACCAACAACTTTTCATACCCGTAGTGAATGGTGGATTTAATTTATAGCGTGGCGATATTGACCGGAAAACTGTATTTACCCTGTTATCTCGGCTACTCTTTAGCGCTTAGATACCCGAGAGAACAGTATTTCTCAGTTAAGAAACAATCCGCAAAACTAACGGCATATTTTTTAAAGATCATCCATATTTCAATAGATTTATCATTCAACCTGAACTTGATTTTGAATTTTACATCGCTGAAAGATGTTTGGAAGATCAAACTGAATTCAAAAACTTTTTGTTTTGTTTTTTCACCCCGTTAAATGACAAGGTTTTAAGGTCTTATGATGTGATTTTTCTGCATCAGTACGTAAGGTTTTTCACTATGATAATAGCATTATCATCACATAAAATTATGATCAATCCCTTTGTAATTCATTTTCACATCATTTGACACCGAAATTTACTTTTCGTGTCGAGGGACCTGCAAAACGCCAATTTCGTGGCGAAAATTAATATACACACCTCGCCATGGAAAACATATCACCCTCCCCCACGTGCAAGATTGCCTTCCGAGCCGAAGGCGAGTGATCTCTTTTCCAAGACTCGGGCATGTAATGTACTAATTTTGTCACTGCTGCTACGTTAAGCCCGTGTCGAAAAGTGCCTTTTCGTTTACAAGTTTCGACTTTTCGTTTACTAGTAAACGAAAAATGGCACAGTTCGGCACTCGCTGAACGTAACATCACTAACGAAATAGTATATTTCGTTACGAGTGCGGAAAAGTGTTTTTTGGCTCGTGGGAGGTTTATAGCACGAGCCGAAGGCGAGTATCGAACGATATTTTTCATCACAATGTGTGGAAAAGGGACGTTTTAGGCACGCGAAGCGTGCCTAAAAAGTTACTTTTTCGCACAGCGTGATGAAAAATATAGTTCGGATACACGTGCGACGGAGTGTTTTAACTCCCTTGTACACTCTAAAAAAAGATTACTTCTGATAAGTAGGAAAACTACTTGTATTCAGTACCGAGGCGTTTCTGGAGAAAAGCTAATTTTTTTACTTGGTCCAAGTCGAAAATCGACTGAATACAAGTTTTATGCTCCAAGTACAATTAGCACTGGTGACAAGTACCAACTGTACTCATCATCAGTACTGAAAGTACTTGTACTGAGTACCGAGCTGTACTTCTCAAAAGTAGAAAAAATACTTGAGACAAGTAGTAATAGTACTCAAATCCAGTACCAATGGATTTTCGCGGAATATTACAGTAAGATTCATCATACAATGGAGATCATTGAAAAACGAAGAATTAATGCGAATAAAATTATTGTTTATTGTTCGTTTGCCCCTCAAATGCTTGAAAATTGAAATGTACTGGACTACAGTCCAGTGTAATAAATTCTCGAGCTACAGAGATTTTTTTTTCAAAATTTTTCAAAAGATGTGTAGAATAACAATTACCAATTAAGTTTTCCAAATTTAATTTCCAAATAGTCCTTTTTTTTAATAACAAAAAAGGTAATATTCATGCGAAATAGCCAGCAAAATGATTCTCAAAATAATTGTTATATTTTATATTGAACAAAAAAATTGAAGTATTAATCTTTTGAGCTATCTTGTGTGAAAATTGCAATTTCATTATGCGACAAAGAATGAAATTGCCTATTTAGAAGTCGAATTTTGAAAAAAAGTAGCTCGTAACCGTTATTCTAGACATCTTTTGAAAAATTTACAAAAGGAAACCCCTGTAGCTCAAAAATTGAGTACACTGTGCTATTTTTCTTCATTTTCAAGGTCTTGGGGGCAAATAAACAATAAATAATCGTTTTTTTTCCCACTTATTCTTCGTCTTTCAACATATATAAATAATCAATCATCAATGTGTGATAAATCTTACTGCAATATCTCGCGATTTTTAAACTCATCGTAACCTCCCCTCGATGAAATTTGGTCATTGTCATCTGAGAATGATAATGATAATGATAATGAGAACGATAATGAGAATGATAATTAATGATATGAAATTCCCCAACAAAATAACCAACCAAAAGTACTGGAATCAAGTCATAAAAGTACTCGCGAGAAATAGAAAAATTACTTGCTCCAAGCATTAAAAGTACTTGTGAGAAGTAAGAAAAATGCTGATAGGAAGTAATAAAAGTACTTCCTCCTAGTACTTTTCCTACTTGCTTAGCAAATATTGTACTTCACCCAAGGACATGAAAAGTACTTGGGACAAGTAGTTTCCCAACTTTTCACAAGAAAACTTCTCCCAAGTAGAATTCAGTACTGGTGAGTAGTAACTTTTTTTAGAGTGTATTTAACTATCCTTGCGCTTGTATCGAAATATACTATTTTTCATTTTTTAATTAATAATTAGAGAATGTTTTCTCAAATTCGGGCGATATCACCAAGTACAACATAATTATTGATTTCTTTTGCGAAAATCTATTTCAAGAGATATTTTCGGATCAAGAAAGAAGAATTTGAAAATGAGAATGTCATGAAATACTATATAAATCGTCATTACACTGTCTCAGAGGTTAGGTAACTCGTTCGGATGGTTATAACGAATTAATATTTAAATGTATAACATGTTCTACAAGAGAATAAAATGCTTTAACGAATTAGAGCCGTAATATTTTATTATTATTCCCTCAAAAAATTCTGGAATAATGATTGAAGTACCATTCTCACATTTTCACAATATCATTTTGTTCTTATGCATTTTAATTTATTAAATAAAACCTGAATTCCGCTCATGTCATTGAATCATTCAACACCGGAGATTTTTTCTTTTGACAGCTGTTAACTAGAGGTTAGGTACTATAGTATATTGTGTTACAAGTGCGTAAAGAACCACTTTTTCGCCAAGGAAACCCGTTTCGCGGGAGGAAAATCTGCCTTTCCGCCTACGCCGTGACGAAAAAAAACGTTCTCACCACGGGAGGTAAAATAAAGGACCCTTACCCACGTTCTTCGCCTTCGGCTCGGGTGGTAATTCTGCACGTGGACACGACTCCTTTATTTTCCTGCCCTTGGTGGGAATAGTACATTACATGCCCGAGCCTTGGAAAACAGATCACCGTCCCCCACGTGCAAGATTGCCTTCTGAGCCGAAGACGAGGATGGCAAGCACGTGGGGGAGGGTGATATGTTTTCCATGGCGAGGTGTGTATATTAATTTTCGTGTCGAGGGCCCTGCAAAACGCCACTTTAGAAAATGGGGTTTTTTAGGTGCCGTAACACGAAAATATACTATTTCGCACGCACGCGTAACACATCCTATTTTTTGTAATACCTGCCGAGTTCACTGTTCGGAACCGTAGTGGGGGTAAAGTGGTTGCTTTCGTGCACGGTGTGCGTAAAGCAAAGTTTTATGCACGAGAATTCACTTTACGCACGACCTCTGAACTTTACGCAAATTGTGCGTAAAACAACCACTTTACACACACTAAACGATTTCGAAAAGCGAACTTTTGAACTTTTGCAGGTATTACAAAAAGTGATATAGGCATCAGCCTGAGTGGAATTAACTGCGTGCGGCCAGTACCGCTCACTTAGTTCCCGTCTTCATTTTTTGATAATTCATCGGAATTCAAACAAAAATTGAGGATCCAGAACTTCTAAATATCTTTTTTAGTTTTAACTGTGCTTTTATTAATGTTACAACAAATATTTACAGTATTTACAGATTAACAAACGAGTACGTAATAAAAAAAATTAATGAAAATGATATCGGGTTATAGGTGAACGTTGGTTACAAGGTCACTCTCAGTAAGTATGAATAGTTTAGTTTAGTTTGTGACAACTTTGATTCATATATTTGATGTTGATATTTGTGTGCATAAGAAAAAGAAATTATATAATTTCATTATATGTATCTATTTGAAAAAAAGCATATCCAAGATTTCTGAATATCTAGCTGAATAGCCAAAGAATGCTATGCGACTATAATTTTTATTCTAAATCACGGTTAGGGTCGGGAAAATTATCGTTATTCTTTAGGTGAGCAGTACAGGTACACTCCCCCTAGTGAATATAAGCTGTTTAAATATAGGGGTGGGTGGGGTAAAATGAACACTTTAGACTTTTTTTAAAATGTTCATACCTCAGAAACAAATTCATCAATTGAGCTGAGTTTAGGCTCGTCACAAAAGGAAAGAATTGTTCTTCGTATTGGAAAAAAAAATTATTCAATTTCATCAATATGTCAATCCCTCATTAACATTTAAAAAAAAAAGTCAAAAGTGTCCGTTTTACCCCAACCTCCTCTACTAAGTAATTTATGAACAATAATTATCTATAAACTTTTCCAAAGTATCCCGGCCGAATTGTAAAATTTCACGACTAAAAATCTTATAATCCAGTCTTGTCAGTGTGAATCTGTGAATGTCACTTGAATCACCTCCAGGCATTTTTCTTCAGCAGAGTGAAAAAAAAATCTTCCCCCATTATAATAAACTAATTTCACCCGAGAACATAATTTATGTTACCCCTTGAAAGAACTTTTCAATGCTTCACAAGATGATAAATTACCGTTCTTTACAAGTATCCCATCGACGAAGATTATCCTACCTCCAATGGCTGATATTTTTATCCCCCTATACCCGGGGACTTTTTCCTCCGATCGGAATATAAGGCCACCGAGAGAGAGCTCTTGCATATCTGGGACAATCATGGGTTGCATCCAACAGTATTAGCAGGGTCGGATGCGCTTGAACATGGATTCTGTGCTTACTCAACTGAATAAAGCTGCTTCGATTTTTTTTTCTCTCATCAGAGTAGTATTGACAGGCTCATCGGCACTGTTTCTTTAGTCGTATCATTGTTGTCCCCTTGCCGTCATCCATCCTGAACCCATCAGCGACAAAGGAAGTAATTATCGGCGAGGAACTGCTGTTTTTTATTTCTCGTTGCAAGAAGTTCATCCTCAGACTCAACGTTAAGCAAAATAAATAGTTATCAAAGATTTAATCAACGTTGAAACAATTGGGTTCAGTCACAGATTGTGGAGCAAGGTAGCATCTGAAAGTTTCATTCTTCCCTCTGATTTATTTATTCGAGCGTAATAGCAACAGGAGGAAGTACCGTTGAAATTCATAGGACAGGGGACAACTTCGAGATGAAAACAGGGTTTAATACCTCTTTCGGGGAGTTATGTTGCTGTTACTACTGCTGCTGCTTTTATCTCTTTTATTATTGAGTGACCTTCAGGATTTAGTTCTTGGTGATCCCGTAATGCAGTAATACTGGTGCTCGCCCTTCGATGTTCAAAGCTTTTTGTTTTATGAAGGAGAGGTTCGAGGAGAAATGAAGTCACGTTCATTGAAATGGCGCGTAACTGGGAGACGCGGGTTCAACTTGGAGCCGCATTGCCGATGCTGAGGAATCAGTCAAGCGTCGGCCTAGAATTGGCATGCCAAGTCTTGATGACCCACTCAAGGCCAAATGTCGGCTGAATGTCGAATGGCATAATGCAGAAACACTAGTGCTTGCCTTCGATGTTCAACGGTTTTCATTTTATGGAGGAGAGGCTCGAGGAGAAATAAGGTCACGGTCATTGAAATGACGCATAACTGGGAGACCCGGGTTCGAATCCCTGCTGAGCGCTATGGAGTTTTTTCTCTCTAAATTGCTCTCTAAATTCTGTTTGACTTTTTCATGTGATCTCTTTTCAGAATTTTGCATAGTTGAGTTGCTGTTGCTACTATTGCTGCTTTTATTTCCTTTATTATTGAGTGACCTTCAGGATTTAGTTCTTGGTGATCCCGTAATGTAGTAATACTTGTGTCTGCCATGCTCTTCGGTGTTCAAACCTTTTTGTTTTACGTATCCTCGTGACCCTTAGTTTCTGACCCTTGTGACCTTGATCTGATCCTTGTGACCCTTACTTAACCTTTTAATCTGACCCTTGTTACCCTTGGAACTCTTAATCAGACCCTTCAAATTGTGACCTTTAATCGGACCTATATGACCCCTAATCTGACTCATGTGATCCTTATTGACCCATGACCCTTGTTCTGGCCCTTTTTTACCTTTGTGACTCTTATTTACACCCTTGGTTTATGATTGTGACCTTGGTTTTTGAAGTTTTAATTTCGAGTACCTAATTTTCATCGCCATAAGTCAATTTGGATTTTTAACCAAGGAAAGACTCGCGGAGAAATGAGGTCACGTTCATTGAAATGATTATCAAGTTCAAAATTTCAGTGAGTGTTCCGTGAAATTTGAAATCGCGTGATTGTTTCTCCCTCAAATCAAATTGAATTCAGTTTCACTAAAATATCAAGGCATTTCGTCACTGAAAATTCCCCATTTGATAAACACAATAGCTGTTTTTGTCACTAGGCCAAAAAAACTTTTCTGACGAGAGTGAAGATTGCAGACCGAAGCGATGTCGAAAAATGCAATCACACGAGTCAAAAAAGCTGTTTTCGACCGAGTGACAAACATAATTTTTCTTCACAATGTCTGTAAACGGCACTTTTTGTCCTTCAAACGACGTTTTATGGACTGTGTGATGAAAAAATCAATAGAAACTATAAGAATCTCTTCATGAATTGAACTGTGCACAAATGTAATCCCACGATGGATAATGAATAGGAACAACTCCTGTACACAAGATAAACTCAAATATAATGCTATCCACTTATTTACCCCCTACTTTTTTATTTACTCCCTTGTCCTCATTACTACGTCTTGATCCGACAGATTAAGACCAACTTAATTTCGGTGGTGAAAGTCAGAAATTATTATCCGGTTTAGGCAGCTTATGCTAAGACTCTCATAGATGAGAGATTATGGAGTACGATCTAATACACATTTTATTATATCTCCCGTTCATTCTAATCGCAATCATTCGATTATCATGTAATGAACCACTTGATTATTCCTTGAAAATTCACATATTCAAGCAGTTTTATGCAGAATTAATGGGAATGCCCTCGGTAAATGCTTCTCAGCTCAAAAGATTTCGAGTTTAGGATTTAAGAATAATCGGGCGAGTAGGAAATGTAGGAGGTGAGGCGGAAAGGTTTCTATTGTTTTCCTGCAGAAAACCGATTGCTGAACAAAAATAGTTTTTTTCATTACAAGGTCCACAAAGTATTTTCTGACGAATGTGGCTTTGTAGGCCGAGCCGAAGGCGAGGCCTATAATCACATTCGTCAGAAAATACTTTTGGGCCGTGGGCGAAGCGAGGTTAGAATCACGGTTTACCGGGCTTTCTGACGAAAATACTTTTTCCATTCAGATTCAAAATTCGGGCAATATTAGGGTGTATCTCCGGTTAAAAATTATTTTTGGAGCTAATCAAATTTATTCGTATCTGTTCCACGCATTGAATGGTTTTCAGATTGTTTTTTTTAATAAATGAAAAAATATTAATCCATACGAAAAAGTGGCAACATCGACGGTAGTTTTTTTGTTACCCGGAGCTGGTACCACTGGCTCGAGGGAGCTCCAATCACAACGCTTCATCGCTCTCTCTCTCTCTCTCTCTCTCTCTCTCTCTCTCTCTCTCTCTCTCTCTCTCTCTCTCTCTCTC
>NW_021680783.1:356449-429887 GCF_001412515.2 Diachasma alloeum | reverse complement strand
TCTCTCTCTCTCTCTCTCTCTCTCTCTCTCTCTCAAGAGACGTTTCAATTGACCGCGCTATCTTCACACGATCGGTACTTGGGACGTTGCTGCTCGTTTGGGCTGCGTGCGCAGAAATTTCATTTTTCAGTACTTTTTCGCTATTATTAATAAACAATGCTCCTAGGCGACAGTCTTTTTCACTCAAAAAATCATTGATCAAATGTTCTAAATGTGTCTAAAGTTTCATAACCTTGACTGTATTTTTTCCTTCGGTTTTGCAGTTTTTTTGGTGATTTCCATAAGATCACGGGTTAAATGACCACTTTTTCAAAAATTCATAATAAATTAACCATACTCCCCAGCAGTCTGAAACTTTGCACACGAGTTTTTCATCATTTAAAGAACACGTAAAAAAAACATGGCTGCTTTTTTTTCAACCCTCCCAGCTCGCCCAATTATCCTTAAAGGGTAACAGAATGCCTCTAATTAGGTCTTTGCAAAATTTCAGCCCGATTGATGTAATAGGTTTTAAGAAAAAGCGATTCATTTTTAAATCGTTTTCCGCAAATATCTTCAAAACTAGTGGACCGTTATCGATTTTTTTTCAAAATATTCGGTTCGACGCCTATCTAGATCAGTCAAAACATATCCGTTCATACAAAGCTTTCGAGATATTCCCGTTTTATTCGTTTTTTCATAAAAAAAACGTTGTAAATACTCTAGCTTGTGCAAAAATCGAGATTTCCACTTGAAATTTGAAGAATTGTAAACATTGGTTTTTTCATAGCACCCATGGATGTGGCAGTAACTATCGGAAATTTTTGCTGCTAGTTAGTGTTGTGAAGCTATAAACTTGTGTAATATTTCGGAGCATTCGGAAGTCCGCCATCAATGTATTTATGGCGCAAAAAAATAAGACATCACTCAGGGACATGCTCACTGTCACATGGCGCGCTGTCATATGCTCGCTGCCCCTGCTTGTTTTTTTTTTATACCGTATAAAAATCATTATTCTGAACATCTGTTACGTACTATTTTAATGTTCAACAAGTCACAATGATAATTTTTATACCGTTCAAAAAAAGTAAAAAAATGAGTAAACCGAAACAAAAATTTCTTCTGTGATCTAATTGAGATAATCGAAAAAAATACCTGGTTTTATTCCATGGAATCTAACAAAGATTTTGGAAAAAAATATTTAAATCGGATGAAAATTGTGGTGCGAGGAGCATTTCAAAGCCAAAAACACGAAAAACGATGTTTTAACCTGACGTACGAGATGAAATGGGGTGGGCACGAAATTTTTTTTAGTTTTTTTGGTACATTGTTGGAAAAAAAATTAAATTTCATGGACCGTTGACTACTAATGTTCAGGACAGTGACACTGAATGCGATTAGGGGAAAAAAAAATGAAATTTCAGATTTCAATGAAAATTCAGTAAAATTTCAAAATTTTCAGCAGCATAAAGACGAGAATTCTTTAATTTATTTTAATTTCCAATCTAATATGAATATTCAGTTCTAAATTACATTGAATTTTCAGTGAAATATGAAATTTCTGGATTTTTTTCCCCTTAAATCGCATTCAGTGTCACTATCCTGAAAATTCAAGAATATGTTACAACACAAGAATATATTTTCTGGTTTTCTATTCGTTTTCAGGGGAAAATGGAACTGAAATTTACAGTTCTCTTTGATTTTTCCCGGAAATTCGGAATTTTCAATGAAAAAATTCCTTGAAATTTCAGTGGTAATGAAATTTGATAAAAATTTCCAAAAAGTGTACCGGAAATTTCAGACAAAAATTTTTAACAGTGTGCTCCGTGATATATCGAAAGTCGCTGGATAGTTATTTTCATCAACCGAAGACTTTCAAATTTCACCAGGATCCCCCCTTAAAATTTCCTTAAATAATTTCTTGAATCTGTGACGGTTGTCACAATCAGATAGCTCTATCAAGTAATCAGAGCGCTGTGGTCCCTCGAGTCCACATGGCACAGTTGCGTTGTACGTTGCGATTTGGGAAGGTGATACCGAATTATTAACATGCACAACGTCCAAAATTCCGTAATAGTTTCCTTAGTAAATACCTGAGAGAAATCATGCATTTGTGTAGTTGATATTCAGAAGGTATTCCGGTTGTGTTTTTGTTTATGCAACTGAGGGGAGTAATTGGGAGGGATGATTATACAGTGGATGTGTTTGAGGCATGCGTTCGGGGAATTGTATGATATAACGAGGAACAAGAAGATATTGCATCAAGAAATATGATATTGGGGTGATCACAGAGATGAAATTTTTTATTTACAGGGGCATCTCATTGATTTTCAGGAACGTGTCACTAATTTCCAGGGACACATCACTGATTTTCAAGAATTTGTGCCCAACTACTAGGGATTCATGATTGTGAAATTCAGTGAGTGCAAAATTCTCAAATTCTGAAATTTAATTCAATTTTTTAGTTTTTTTATGTTTTATATTTTTTTGTTCAGTGATTTTGCCAACAATTTTTGGTGACACAATCACTAGTTTTCAGTGACATCGTCATTAATTGGAAACTTAAATTTGAGCCATTACACTTTAAAAAAAATTACTTCTGATCAGTAGAAAAAGTACTTCTAACCAGTACTAAAGGGTTTCTGGTGAAAAGACAAATGTTGTACTTCCTCGAAGTCACAAAAAAACTGGATGCAAGTATCATACGTCAAGTACCTGGAAACTGGTGAGAAGTAACTCGGTACTTGTCACAAGTACTTTTGTTACTCGGGACAAGTAAAAAAAATACTTGTACTGAGTACCTGACTGTTTTTTTTCAAAAGTACCAACAGGACTCAAAGTACCAATAGTACTCAAATATAGCACTCATATTTTTTTTAGGAATCCATTCAAGATTACAAATGAAGATCTCAATGTTGAAGCACAAGTGAACACAGAAAAATCAGAAAGTAAAATACGTTTTTGAAATGGTAATTCACGTTTTTGATTCAACGTAATTTACGATCTTATCAAATGGGTAAATTACGGTTTTGAAATCGGAAAATGACGGTCAGAATAACGTGAATTATGATTCTCAAGATTCAAAATCAATTCGGTTTGGGAAGCAGCCATAAAAATCACAATCTACTGATTTTTTCTTACAAAATATCATCTCTGAACAATTCTATTTACAAAAATGCGCAAGAAAGCTCATTTTATCCGTTGATAGTATTAGCTTCCCTTAATGAAGTACGCTCACTAATACCTTTGGTACTTGTGAAAAGTACTTAAAGTACTGGCAGAAAGTAGTGAAGCTACTTCCTCTCAGTACTATTTCCAATTGATCGGCAGAAGTGGTACTTCACTCAAGGATACAAAAAGTGCGTGGGACAAATATTTTTCGAACTTTTCATAAGTGAACTTCCTCCAAGTACCGGTCGGTACTGGTGAGAAATACTGTTTTTTTTTGGTGTACAAAGCCTCCATTCATAAGCAGTAAATACGAAGATAATGAGAATCTAGCAAGAATTGTTGAGAATTTACACCTGACATTATCAAAAAATATAACTATTGGGCAACCTTCCGATTCACATTTATTTTACGCTTGAATTTTCCCCAAGGAATCACTAGAACTCTATTCTAACTTAGCTTAGTAAATTTACCATCATTTCCTCTCGAGAATTTTCAACGAATGATTATACCAATGTTCCACTCCACTTCACCCACTCATTATTTACCAAGTTATCAACTAATGAAGTGCATCAATCCAGCACAAAGCAAAGATGAGTAGATCCACTGTTGGAGCAATTTGCGGGGCTCTCTCACCCCACCCGCAGCTTTATTTCAATCCTAACTTTGTTAATAAACAAGTGGTTCAATCATTAATGGAATAAAGAAGTGGGAAAGAAGTGAATGAAGTAATCTTTTATTCAGTAATGTTTTTTGTTCAACAAGCCAAAGGCGATTAAAAATGTGCAAACCGGAGGAGGGGAGTTAATTTTCCTCCAATTACCCGTTTCCCTTGTCTTCTCTTTTTGTTTCTTCATGAAAACATAAAAGGAAATTGCGACGTAAAAAATACTCTCAACCTCTCGCTTTTTCCATACGTTAATTATTTAATAAAATAGCCTAACGGATTAATTATCAACACAATGAAAATTAAAGTAGATGGTGGTGACTGCCTGGGGACTAGAGACCCGTATGAATTGAAGGATTACATCAGCACTGAGTCGCTTATCCTGACGGGTATCGCGAATGAGAATACATTCGAGTTCCGGGAAGCGCAAACATTATGGGATTTAAGCCATTGAAAATAATTTACTTCTCTCAAGTAAATATGATCTACATATTAGGAAATTTTTCTCTCAGTGCAGCCTCCCGACCCAGGCAGGAAATAAGTGGCCAAATGATGGTCCAAGGGCGGCCCAACCTTGGCTAGTGGTGGGCCGAGACAAGCATCTAAAGCTGGCCCAAGGCTAGTTGAGCCCCGAAATGATATCTCTGGACCATTCTTGACCACCAAGACTGGGCCTAACTCGGTCGCCAGTCGTTAACCGTGACTAATGTTTATTGATTTGAATGATTAAAAAAATCAAAAATAATTTCCATTCGATCATTTTTATGATTGATTATCTTATAATCACCCATCCCTATCGCATTTTCAGTGAAAATCCCTAATTTGTTTACTTAAAATAACTACCCCGCGCCGGTCGCGGACCCACGATCCTAACATCACTAGTCCTACGCCTCAAGGGGTAACAGAATGAGGCAATTTTTCCAAATTTTTTAACAAATTTCCGGCCCAAAGTTATCGATATTTTTACAAATCGAAGCACATTAATCTCCAGGAGGTGATGATAAAGATAAGTGTGCTTTGGGTTAGTAAAATACTAATAACTTTGAGCAGGAAATTTGTTTGAAAATTTCGAGTAAACGTTGGCCTTCTGTTACCCCTTAATCACTAGTCTACCGCACAATTCTTATTACTGTTAACTCGAATCGTCTATATGTGAACTCTATCTGGATTTCATTCTTCGCTGAATGAGTTTTTAAATATAATCCCGATTAATTTCGAAGTCAACAAATACACCGATACAGATCGTATAGCCAAAACATAATCCACTTGATGATAATAGCGCGATAATTTAGTTATTAGGGCATATAGAATTACTAATCGTAAGATCCCCGGTTCGATCGTCAGCATCGGCAAAAATCATAAGATTTTTCCAGCGGTAATTACACTGCAAAAACTAGGTGTCTGACAACCATTTGAATTTAAGATGGCAGATGGCAAAAAACGTCAGAATCTTTAAAAGTGTCTGAAAATTTCAAACACCGCTTGTATCTGAAACTGATGTCTGGATCTTAATTACAAGCATCTTGGTGTCTGAAATTGAAATACCTCCATTGATTCAGACATATTTTAATGTCTCAAAAATGTCTACAAAATCGTCCCAAAAGTGTTTAAAAAGTGTCTACAAAAGTGTCTAAAATTCAGATATTAGTTTTCGCAGTGTACGGTAGGAATTCATCAAGAGAGTCGAAATATAGTGAAAAAATAGAATTATCTTTGGTTTTGAAGTAATTATCATTGATAATTATTATTGATTCCGATGGACGGGTCATCCCGTTTGAATACGGTTGGCTTGATCAAATCCAGAACCGTTATGTCTGATCAAGCCTTGACTGGGACCTGACTAAAATTTCCATTCAGGCTTGTCGCGTCATGACTGAAAAATTGATTCCGAAAACGATCAATTGTCAATCAATTACAACACAATATCTCGGCAATATTTTTCCATAATTTATATTGTTTACCAGTTCATTGGTCATTAAGAATGTCTGGATCGGGGAATTAGGGTAAACTGAGTTCTATTCAAGTTCCCTCTTATGGACTTGCTTTCCTTTGATATTTGGGGTAACAAATTGGTTGATTCCAGTGAATGGCTTTTCGAGCCTGCTGGAACGAGGGAAAAAAATGCGGGTAGCGAATATGGCTTGGACTCACGTATCAGTAGTACGAATGTGAAATTAATGATGTTAGCTTACGTTGCACGTAATAAAAAAAATCGGTAGACTATTTTTAACAGGGGGTTACTGTAAAGGATTTATTGGGTGGATTTTTAGTTTTGCGATGGGTAAGTTTCTGGTAGGAATAGTCATTATTACCATTTTCTTTTCTGAAACAAACGCGGGCAAAATCTCGAACCCAAAATGAGACCTCGAACATGGCGGATGTCTCGAACGAATGGAGAGAGTAAGGCGGTTTTCATAAGTACAATCGTCGTGCGTCAAATCTTCATGAAGCCTGCCTATCAAACAAAAGAGAATTGAATACCATTTTATAAAACATGAATAATCGAATCGTAAATGTCCAAATCGTTTAGGTCAGAGAAAAATAGAATAATTCTACTATCTTAATATTGTGGAAATATATAATATTAATATTATCGAATTATATTGATGAGATGAACAACATATTATAGTATATTTCGTAACGAGTGCAAAAAAGTTTTTTTTGACGAGTGGGAGGTTATATGCTCGTGATATAATTCCACGAGCTAAAAAACATTTTTTCACGAGTTACGAACAATATTTTTCATCACAATGTGGCGGAAATTGAACTTTTAGGCACGCGGAGTGTGCCGAAAAGTTTACTTTTCATCACAGCGTGATGAAAATTGAATTACCGTTTGAACTAACTAAAAATTGATAACAGCGTGAGCACGCACTTTTACCAGAGTATCAACTACATTAAATTCCAGAAATTCACACTCTGACGTGTATTCTAGAAGGAATTCAATTGTAATTATGATTGAAATCTCATTCAGTGAGCATAGGAACTAGAACATTAGGCTACCTTAATACAACAGGTCTCCACCTCCCTCAGAAACACTTTCATATGAGAACCTTTTGGTTATAATAAATTCGCATGAGGCAATTAGACCACACGTAATCGCCCCTGAAAGGCTTTTTAAGTGGTACACCGTGGAGATGGATATGAACTAAATTGGAACTGATGGATGATTCAACTTTACGGAACACTGAGCGGTATTACCGGCATTCAGGTAATATCGCTCGCTCGACTTCCGTGTTAGTTTTTCGATAATTTAGTAAATTTCACCAGTAATCAAACATTTTTAATTGAAGAATATCAAGATAAATAGTAAGAGAGATTTGAGAATAGTCAATTTTATTCAGAGTTAGGCTTTGGGATGCAAAAACATCATTATTCCTCAGTTGGGCGGTACATGCATGGAGTACCCTAATACAACAGGTCTGCACCTCCCCCACAAACACATTCAAATGAGAACCTTTTGGGTGTGATACATTCGCATGTGGGAATTAGACCACACGTAATCGCTCCTGAAAGCCTTTTTAAGTGGTAGACCGTGGAGATGGATATGAAACGATGATGCCTTGTTCACTCGAATGAATGATTAAATGCTCCACCCTGAAACTTCAATTTCCTGGAACTTCTTGAACCACCAACATTTCATTATCAATTTTCCGGGAGCTTGCTTCACCGCATGTATTTGCGTTTCGCGATAACAATGAGTACGATATACTCCGGTAATACCCGGTTGATCTTGCAGAAATTCAAACGATGATAGTTAAGGTGGTTCATGTGGAAAGTCAAAACAATGAAAAAAGAATTACAAGAAAGATGGGGGAAATATCTGAGTACATTGCGTCATTGGGAGTTTTTCCGTATTTTTTCTACAAGAAGAGAGAAGTTGGATAGAAAGCCAATCCAATTCACTTGCATTCAATTCCTGAGGAAATTTACGATCATTCGTGACCCGAGGGGAGGCTCAGAAGTTGATTCTGTTGAAATTATCTATGAAATCGCGCCAATTTTATTAGAGGAGGATAGGGCAAAATGGGCCGCAGGACAAAACAGACCCCTTGGGCAAAACGGACCATTGATAGAACGTTGAGAAATTCTTGAGAAAAAAAAATTGACGCATCTATATTTCACGTTTCATTTTCACATCAGGATAACCGAGAAAGCCATATGACATGAATATGGTTTTATTTTTTGAAAACAAGCATTGAGAACTATTTGGGAGCCTACTACTAATGAAATTGGTAGAAATGAAAATAGCAGAAATAAACACGTGGAGAGTAGCAGTCATATGTAATACGTCAATTGGCTACTGTCGCGCTGCTTGTTTACACAAAAAATAAATACAAAAATATCCGTTTTGCCTTTAGACACACAGATTTCTACGAAATATTGGTTTTTCAAAGTCATTTGTAGTTTGAGGTGATTAGTAAATCTAATCAAATTGCGGTTCAACGACACTTCTTGTCTATAAAACTCCTGCGACGATTACGATCTAAGAAACAAACTTTTAATTCAACACATTCAGTGTTCCTCATTTGAAGGAAAGAAAAAAAAACAAAAATTACCAATTTTCTGTCGGTGGTCCATTTTGCCCTGCGGTCCGTTTTGCCCTACTCTCACCTATAAAGAAAGGTAATGTAATAATGGTAATCATGTAGCGAAATGACAATTCACCTTGAATTCGATTTCAGGTCATAAAGTCATTGGAAATCAAGTTTCTCTGAAAATTCAAAGAAATCGGAAATTCGAGGGGAGATTTATCTGAATTTTCCTGATTTTTCATTAATTTCCGGGATTAATAAAACTAAAATTTACAGTTTCCACGGATTTCCCCATTAAATTATGAGCTAGTACACACATTTCCAGTGACCCCCAGCTCATGTACATTTTTTTCCTGATTAGTACAATCAGTATACTGATTGTACATGTCTGTAGACTCGGAGCCGTGAGAGTACTAACGTCGAGGTGTAATTCAAAGGCCTCATAATTGAATTATTTCCAAGTACAAACGCTCTCCTATTATCCAGCTCATGACATGAGCTGGGGGTCACTGAAAATGTGTGTACTAGCTCGAAAATAATGGCAGAGCGTTTGTACTTAGACATAACCCCATCATGAGCTCTTTAAATTACACCTCGGCGTTAGTACTTTCACGAGTCTGGGTCTACAGACATGTACAATCACTTTATTGGGTTGTACTCATCAGAAAAAAATGTGGCGATCCAAATGTAAATAGAATAATGAGTAAGGCCAGTCAATAATGAGGGGGTTCAAGATTGTACTAACATGTAGTAACAATTTTCCAATTAATACACGTTAATTTTTTTTTATATGGCATTAAAAAAATTCTAAGGGGGAAATTATGGATGGGGATAGTTAATAAAAAAACAAATGAAGAAGTAAAATGAGCATGGTACAAACAAGTACTAACACCGACGTCAGTGGCCGAGTGGATTAGACGCAAGTCTAGTGTGCGAAAGGTTGTGAGTTCGATTCCCGGTGGAACCGAATTTTTCAACGGAAGGCTCCGGCGAGCGGGAGGTTGCTAATAGAGGAACCGCCTGTACCGGCATGGGTTTTCTGTGGTTTCCCGATGCTACTTCTATGTTCTATAGGAGTGCGAATGCGGTACAGTGTAGAATCCACAGCCGCATGCATATGGTTGGATAGAGTGCCGAATGGGACCCGAAAAGGGACTCCGAGGCCGTAAAAAAAAAAAAAAAAACAAGTACTAACGATTTCAAATTCATTCATGTAATATTATTTTTTCTCCTGGTTGTTAAAATTTTAAAAGGGGTGAACTATAGAAGGGGGTTAGTATTGAAAAAAAAAAGTTGTACATACCAGTACTATCAAAGTGTAACTGATTGCCACATTTTTTTTTTCCAACTCCGACGCTGCACGATTTTGCCCCCCTGCTTCAGGTCTAAAGTAAGGGGGTACAAAAAAAAGTGCATAAGGTACATTCAAGTACTCAATGAGTACAATCCAGACCAACAAAAAAAAAGTCGATTTTCCAAACTTCGATGCCAACTTCACATAGCTCGCGGGCCCTCGGACCCTAGGGCGATGTTCACACTAACAAGTCAACATCCTTGCATCGAAAAAACCGGTGAAATGTGAAATTTCAGAGAGCCGAATAGCCCAAAGCACTCATTCATTATGATTAGTCATCATATTACGTTGCACTAAATTGGGAGTTTTATTGGAAAATTATCAGTATGCGAACGCTATTGAATCATAATGAATAAGCAGAGCATATTGAATAATTACAATTATCTCTTCGGAATTTTATCGAAAATTTGAATAATACGTCATTATATATTGCTTAATATCTGATTTCGATGTCGGTACGGCATGATAAATAGAACAAAGCATCATCATTGCGAACAGACATACCTACGTTCTTCAAACATCCATCACAATGGACCCTGGGAGGTTCCTCTCCGCGTCATCGCAATTCCTCTTGAATGCATTCCGTGGCATTTATTCAACGCAGTAATTTCATTCAGAGGTTTCCGGGTATTATTAACCCAACAACATCCTCATGTGACGGTATTTTTGGGGCTTCTGTAATTTCAATGTATCGAGAAATCAATATCGTTGGGGCGAGTCTGGAAAACCCACCTTTTTCCAGTTTTTTCTGTCCTTTTCATATCCTCAGAACACTGCAAAAACTAAATGTTGGAAGGCCGTCTGAATTTCAGATGTCAGGTAGAAAAAAAGTACCTCGATGATTTAAAGTGCTTGAATATTTGGCTAATGCCTGAATATTTCAAACGCAATGTGTGTCTTCAAATCATTTCGACATTTTTCGGGACTGAAAAATTTCTATTATTCATTTTCGGAGGTTTTTTGCATCTGGAAATCAGTTGTTTATGAGGGATTAAGCTATTTCATTACTAACCCTTGAGTGGTTGCACAATAGGGAAATCGCAGCGTTTTTTCGATTTTTTTCTCACGTGAAAATCCCGCAATTGAAAAATTTATAAAAAATTGTATTCCTATTTCCAAATAAATCGAACACATTGACAATTTTTTTTGGTCGATACTCGCATCAATTAATTATTAAAATCTTTTGAAAACTCAACTCACAGAAAAATCCCTGTGTTTAACTTCTAAATGTAAAAAAATTGCACTTAATGAAATCGAATTCTAGGAATATCGGCCGACTATTCTTCTTTAATATCCCCATTTCCTGTCGATTGAAGGTCCGAAATTACCCGAAAACTACAAATAAATGATTTTTTCCAACATTTTTTTCTCACAAAATCGCAAAATACACGGGGCTACGAATCGGCCACCGTGCGACCAGTAACATTCGGTGGAGTACTGCGACCACTCAAGGGTTAAGATATCTCAACCGGGTCAGACGGTCCGGTGTTTCACATGAAAAATCAAAATAATGAAAAAAAAAATTGAGAAATTCGTGGGTCGACATGAATCAGGCCGACTTCAGATTCATTCAAGTAGATTTTTCGGCTTGATTCAAGTCGATCTTTTGGTTTGATTCAAATCGATTTTTCGGCTTAATTCAAGTCAATTTTTCGGGTTGAATCAGGTTAATTTTTCAACCGCCCCATGTATTACTACCTCGAATCAGTTTGAATCACGAACAAAAATTGACGTGAATCAAGCTGAAAAATCGGCTCGAAAAAAGTCGAAGAATCGACTTGATTCAAGCCGAAAACCGATTTAAATCGAGTCGATTTCGGCTTGACGCGTTTCTTATTGAAATAATTCACTTTTCTGCTTATATCAGATCCGAAATTCGGCTTGACGGAGTTCGAGTCACTCGACTTGAATCAAGCTGAAAATTAACTTGAATCAAGCTGAAAATGGGCCAGCATCAAGCCGACGTCGACTTGAATCGAGTCAAAAAATCTACTTGAAGTCGGTTTTCGGCTTGATTGAAGTCGAAGAATCGACTTAAATGAAGCCGAAAAACGACTTGAATCAAGGCGAAAATCGACTAGAATGAAGCCGACGTCGACTTGAATCAGTACGTATTTTTGGGTATATGAGTACCTTTATATTACGCTGATGAATTTAGCCACATTTCCATCCCTAACAAATGTTTAAAAACCTGCCCCGAAAGTGTTTGAAATGTCTACAAAAAAGTCTGAAACTTGGAGACCAGTGTCAGCAGTAACATTACCCGTCCTATAGGAGAAGGATGTAGCAATAAGGACGAGGACAAAAACTATCAAAACTGTCTAATCCCTCCATTAGAACCTAGCCTATTATCTCCCCGGATCTAAAAACCCCTTCGGTCCTCAGAAAACCTGATAAGAAAACATAATCTGACTTGATCACCGTCAGTGGCCCATAAATATGTCAGACTCAACGTAATCACGTCGAATCGTTCAAGAATGAAGCGAAAAAAAAAGGAATCCGAAATAAAGATGGAAAAGGGTCGATCTAGTTGTGTTGGCATACCGTTTGCGAGGCACCCGGGACAGGCGGACAATCACAACCATCTACATGTACATGGAATCGAATTGCGAATCCACACAATTCCCAGGAGCATTGAAGATAGTGGTATACAGACTATGGCATTACAATTGGATCCTCTATGGCTGCTGATCCGTGAACATTCCTGGGAAATAATCGAAAGCTTCTTTTCGAGTCAGAAGCTTTAACAATTTAAAAGGATAAAATAAAAGAGGGAAAGATTGCCGATAAACTAAGTGAGGAAAACGGACAAATCTGCGCTCACCTGGTGCCTGTTTACGGGGCTATTCAGGAATTCGTGGAATCTACTTTAAAGAGTTGGAAAAGGAATTAATGTTGTGTTCGAGTGCATAGTTTTGGTGTAAGTAAATTCCTTCAATCCATGGGAAAAAGCACACGTTGACTCCGATAAATTCTCGGGATTTATGTGAATACAGATGAAGAAACAAATCAACAAAGACACTGTAAATGTCAATGGTTAAATCGAAGGAGTTGTTTTCGCCTCGGATAATGAAGTGTTCTTTTTGCACTTGAGAAATTGGATGAAGAGATTTAAATTCAAGATTCAATATTACTCGCTCTTGGATGCTTTCGCATTATCTGTACCACGAGAGGTGAAATTTTGGTACATGAAACAAAAATGTGTCCTCAATTTTACAACCGCGTTTTAAAATCGGGCTGTAATGTTGACAATATTAAAAGTAATTGCTACTATATCACCCTGGTTATATGGTTTTACACTATTTACCCTGATACGAAAGCCAGCCGTTGCTTTTCTCTTTAAAGCCGTTATCGCAATTTTCATGGATAGCAACCTCGAATAGCATAGATATATTTTACGGTCATGTTAACCTTGTTTATTGCAATATCGGCATCCTTTATTGCTGACTCAAAAGAGAGTTCAATCCTTCTCGTGATCAATTAGGATTTCTCTTCTTTTTGACGGACAATGAGCATTTCTAGTGAGGGGTTCCTCACTCTACGATTGAGTGAGGTAAATGTCAGCGGGTAAAATTAATTTATTGCACATCTAGTATTCAATACCAAACCCAGAAAAATGATTTACTTGAATGAAATAAAAGTTTATCGAAATAGTACCAAATAAAGGTTTTTTTCAAATTGAATAAAAAATTTTATTTGATGTTTTGCTTATATTAAATGAAGGTTTTTACTACTAATAAATCTTTTTTGATCCTAATAAGTTGTTTATTTATACCAAATAAACAGTTTTCATATATTAAAAAATTTCTTTATTCGAATTAAATTATTTTTTTCTTTGAATTATATAAGTGTTGATTCAATACTAATAATTTATCCTCGCTTTGAAATGGCAATAAACTCGAAAAACATTAAATTCGGAATTTATCAATTTATCACAAATTAGTTTCTTCAAAACACCTTAAGATCCGTTTTCTGATAGGATGACAAAATCAACTTCGGGGGGTCCATAATCCCCGTTTGGCCTATGCCTCGCGTGTCAGATGCATTTCATTATTTATTTTCTAATATCTGGAGACTATTTTAAACGTTATCTATGAAAAACATGTTTTCTAGGGATATGCCTCAAGTATAAGGGCTCCATCATCTAATCATCACCATCAATTTTACTTTTGAAAAAAGCAGAAATGTCACCGGCAGAAGCAATCGGTGACTCGCATGTGCCCAATTTTTCTGGTTCTTCAACTCTTTTTCGCATTTCCACCGTGCTTTTGCTTCCATAACTGTCGATTCCCTCGAACGATTTGGACTCGATATGTCTGAATATCCACCAAACTCGCCAGTTAAACTTCTGACATGGATTTCGATTTCCTAATGTTCGAAAAAAATTCTAATAACGGCTCACGGGGAATGCATCTTGGAGTTCGATGTCAGAATGCCGCTGGCGAAATAATGCGGATCTTAGCTTCAAACGTTCCTGATTGACCGCAAGAGATATTTATTGGTAGCGCCCCTATTAGGTCATAATTTGAGGGTAAATATTTGGTTGCGAGGGGACATGAAGCGGTATGATTTCCTCATTCTTGTTAAACATTCTGTGGAAAATTAGGTTGATTATTTTTCATATTTCACATACGCAAAAAAAATTGAAAATTATTTTTTACCATAGAAACAGTAATCGAGGAGTATACCCGCCACACTCAAAATTTACTGTTGAACATAGTAAAAATTGTGAGTCGATATTGTGGGAAGTAATAGAATACAAGCTAAATTTTATTTTGACATGAGTAAAAATTTAGTTAAGATAAATTAAGTTTCAAAATTGTTTCGGTATGGTCCTCGATCAGATGCTCGGTATCACAAAGGAAGCCCTTGCATATGTGACATAATTAAAATCTTGTACTGCAGCCTTGTTATACCTCAGCTCAAACATGCATCCATAGTATGGTCTCCTTCTTACCAGACCTCAATAAACAGAGTTGAGGAAATTCACAGGACATTTTTGAAATGCTTATCTTGGAAAAAAAGTGGCATCTGCCCTGAAGGTGGCTGTGATGTAACGGATCTGCTTGAACGTTTTGATACGATGTCTCTAAATCAGAGGTACTATTATAGCAAATTCATTCATTATAAAGCACGTAAGGCACAATATTGACTCCCCTGGATTTGTTAGCTCAACTTTCTTTTCGAATTTCCAAGTCTAAACTCTAGTCCGACTAGATTCAAGATGATTCTTCGACTTGATTCGATGCTTTTTTTTGGCTTCATTCAAATCGATGCAGCACAACCGTTCGTTCACCTTGAATCAATTCGTTTGCTAAGCTTGAATCAAGGCAATTGTCGATTTGAATCAATCCGTTTCTTCAAATTGAATCAAGTTGATCCATTTCTTCAGCTTGGCTTAAGTTGATGTTAACTTGAATCAATCCATTTCTTCAGATTGAATCAAGTCGATGTTGACTTGAATCGATTCGTTCGTTGGGCAAGAATCAGTACGTTTGTTCGGCTTGAATTGGTTCGTTCGTTCGGCTTGAATTAGCCCGTTTGTTTGACTTGAATCAGTCCATTTCTTCAGCTTGAATCAATTCGATTGTTTTGCTTGAATCAAGTTGATGTCGACTTCAGATTTTTTTTTTATAATAATCCACTTTTCTACTCATCAAGTCCAAACTCTGGATTGAATCCGAGTCATTGCACTCGAAATAGGTCGAAAATCTATAAGAATCAAGTCGACCTCAACTTGAATCAGTCCTTTATTTTGGGGAGGAAGGAAGAAATTTTTATCATTTTAATCATTGATTAAAATGCTACAACCATCAGAGGGATATGAATCAATCTCGCCAAGCTGGGGGGCTACTCTACCTCGAACTTTTTCTTGGGACAAAGAGAAAGTCCCCAGCAGCTCACATACTCCAGAAATCACAAATGTTCGATTTGCTAAGGGCAGGAACGACCTATAGCTAACGATGGAGATCTGAACATCCATGAAAAATGATGGAGGGCCAAGTCTACAATGAAAATAAAAGACTCCAATTGAGTTACTACCGGATCTCTGAGTTATTATTTTCTGACTTAACCCCGTGATTTTTCTCCACGGACTGGCATCACCCCTGTGGCTTTTCACCGCACACCACTGTGGGCGGTCTACATATATACTGGTAACTGAGGGATCATCACCGGAAACGAGAGGTAGTATACTACCGGATCCTAGCTCTACATGAGCTACCACTTAAAAAACCTATTTTTGGACCAACTTCTGTTCTTACAGTTGATATACATAATCTGTAATTCACAGTCACATATGAGAACCAGTCGTAAAAAATGGTCGTGCATTATGTAGAACCTGAGAGAATTCTTTTTCGTTCATTTTTTTCAATCGAAGGAAATTGGAATCTGAATGAAAATAGAAACAACGATTCCCCTTGACTTTTTTGTCCTCCGAGGGAGCAGATGATGTATTCAGAATTTTAACTATAATAATGAAGTCATTATAGAACGTGCCTTACGAAAATCGTCCGAAATGTGTTTCCGCGCCCGACCATTCGTGCTCGTTGAAGCCGAACAAATTGGAAGAACTTCGCGAATTACAGTTTCCTTATTCCAATCTTATAAATAGAAAATCGATTCTATCGCTCTTCCCTCTAGCTCCTCTCCAATTCCATCACATTCTAGGATATTTCTCTCATTCATGCCAAAAGTAGTATCGAGAAATATCCTCAATGTTGTTAAGTGAATTTTTGCCTTTCACTCGAATGTTAGGAAAAATTTTAATTCCGTGGTGATTGGTAATTTTTAAGCGAGTGACAGTCAATTCGATTTGAATTAGGGGATGGGAGGGCATAATTGACACTTCTGACTATTTTGCTTCCGAATGGAAGCATTGTATTTATTAAATCCGAAATTTTTAATTTTTTGTATCAGGATAACTAATTTTGGCATCAGAAATTCGAATATTTAAATATTTTGACTATTTTTTCTCCAGTGAAACGCTTTTCTGCTTTTGTACTCGAACATCAGAGCTTTCATTTCAGCCCTATTTAACCCTGTTTCTGGACATTTTGCAATGAATTTATTTATTTTTTTATTGTTTAAAGTGCTGGAATCTTAATTATATATTATTCACACTGTCATTGCTGTTTTACATTTCTCAATTTGTTACACTTATTACAGTTGGTCTTCTTTTTACATTTTAGATTTTTAATTCACATTCTTTAAGGTATTTACGAATTATTTCTATGTATTTATAGTCAGTTGCATCTGCCAATTTTTTGGTAGTATAGGGAGGAGTACATGTCGAATTTTTCAAGTGATATAATAATTGGACAGTGCCACAGTACATGATCAGAGTCTTGACATTTTGCTGCGCATGGATAGTTTGGATCTTTAACCCATTGCTTCGCGTAAGTCTCGAATTGTCTCAGTATAAGAGGAGTGGGGACTCCATCCGAGTATTAGTGCGCCATAAGGAAAGCACCCTGGCGCACGCACACCACTACAAAACGGCGCAAAGTGGGGTACCGTGAGACGAAGCAACGGGTTAGTTATACCCACTCTCTCCAAGGAGACTGCAACATGGTAGTGATTGGCTTTTACGCGATTTGCAATTACTATCGACTCCCTGGGGAGTTTGAATGAATTTATTATTCAAATTTTGCAGGTCTGAATTTGAATCTCGATATTGAACCGTTAAAAAATATTTTAAAAATCTGGAGAAATCCGAAATCTGGAAATCTGGAATCGAACTGCGACATCAGTGACATATTCCTGAAAATCAAAACTTTCTTTGTCCGTACAGTTTGACTTGATGAGTGATGACTGTCTACTAATTCGGATCCCTCGATGCAACTCAAGAATGTTCTTTTCTGACTGTACCATCATATTTCTATCGCAAATCACCTCCATCAGCAATATCGTTTATTCAACTTTTCCCCCGGTTTGATGTTCATTTTCTCTTTATTTTAGCTAACGTCTAGTTCACATTTTCCGGTGTTACTGAAAAAAAATCATGAAAAGTTACCTGAAAAATAGAGTTCGTTAGGGTGCCCCTAGGGTAGAGAATATCAAAGAGCTTTGGCGTCGTCAATGTATTCGAGAAACTCCTGCTCACCGCGGTTGGCGTTTATTTACCATATGTCGGGAGGTTCGCTGAAAACCGATACGATCAGGAGGATGGGGGGTCAAACCATGCTCCTGTGGTGTTACTGGTGTTCTCTTTGGTCGAGCCACTAACACCCTTTTTTCAATGGGCTTATTCTTTGTCAAATGTGTACCTCACCAACATATACCATAAGCAACTGGGTAGCCTGCACTTTGAATTAGCCAGTTGTCAGTTGCAGTCCAAAAACAATATTGATCCCTCTGAGTGAATGCGGCAGGAGAGTGTGATACAAAAGGAATCCCGTGACTGTGAAAACAAAGGAAATGGCAGTTGTTTCGTCTGTTTTTGTGTATGTCTCTCTCTGTTTTTTTCCACGGTTGTAATGTCGAATAAAAATTTATTGACCTCAGTACCACTCACGGTATCTCTGGGAGTGGTCGGGAAATGGTATCCGCAGCGTGTGACGATCCGTGGAATGGTTTCTTCCAAAGTGTATAAAACACGGAAGATCTGTTTCTGAGATGTATTGGATATTGCGCGGCAGAAGTAGTTTTTTTTTCTTCTTCTAGAGAGCAAGTTTTATTGTCATGTCTGGAAGTTCGGGGAGAGTGTCTTTCGGAAGAAAAAATTCAATTTGTTGTTCTGAAGGTACTTTCATGCTGAATGAGGGAGTTTAATTATCTTGAGAATATTTGAATTTGGTTGATTACGTTGAGCTTCTGCTAGGGGAGGCGGTGCCTGTACCGCTCAGTAGCCAATACCGCTCACCTGATTGTCTTCATAATCACTTGTTTTTTCCACACTGTCTCTCATTCAGTCTAAGAACTCTATCAGTACGTAATTCTTGTGAAAATTTCCGTCTTTTCACCTTTTTGAATGACAGAAATACCAACTCATGACTTTCAGGACCTTACGATGTGATTTTTCTGGACCATTATCATCACATAAAATTGTGATTAATCGCTTTGTAATTCTTTTTCACATTATTTGACAGCGAAATTCATTTTTCCATCTGTTAATTAATAATTAGTGAGTGTTTTCTCAAGTGGGGCTAATATCACGTGGTTTGAGACCAGTACCGTTCAGTGCCTGACAGCTCACATATGCAATTATTTATGGCCAGACAGAATCACGTAAGTACAACATAATTAGTTATTCCTCTTATGAAAATCTATTTTAAGAGGTATTTTCGTATCATAAAAGAAGAATGTGAAGATGACAATGGCTGTGACATTCTATATAAGCCGTCAATAGATTGTTTGAGAGGTTAGGTGACCCGTTCGAAAGGTTATAATGGATAAATATTCAAATGTATAACTTATTCTGGCAACTGTACAACTGCACCTTTTACAAGCCTACCGACGAGCAACCCCACCAAATACGAGTCTACGTGTACAACTGCACCTTTTAGATCTCCACCAAGCGACACCCTCACCCAAACGATTTGAATATTTACAACTCTACCGCGCGGACATTACTACCCAATGATTCGAGAAATTTACATCCCCACCGTGGTACAAGCCAATCAGCGCACGAGTCGACCCGATGATGACTCACCCTGTACAACTGCACCTTGGGGTAAGCCTACCCAAGTATAATTGTCACCTGACAAGTCTACCACGTTACAGGCTTACCGACCTAAATTCTGTACAACTGCACCTTGCGACAAGACTGCCCATGTGATAGTGACTCATGACGCCCCTACCGGAAAATAACCCCACCAACAATTATGTCTACCCGTTTTAACCCCTACCAAGGATACATGTCCACCCAAAATACAACCCCACCGATTATGTCTGGATAATATATCTCTTTCACTTTTATTTTGGAGAAATTTTCGGAGCGGTTTGTATTCGCCAACAATAGGTTGTCCGCCAGAAATAATTATTTATAAATAAATGGCGACGTCAAATCGATTGTAACCTATTTGCAGGTGAATATAATGTATTTTTTAGAGTTTGGGAATCACTCAATAAATTATTAAATTAATAAATCTAATGACGCATGAAGTTAGCCGAAATTTCATTAAAAATTGCTCAATTCAATTTTTATAAATTTAATAGTTTATAAATTTAATATTTTCAACGTTTAAAAGTGATGTTTTTGAATAAAAACAGATAATTCAATATTTCTCTAGCCTCCGCGGTCTGATTGGCCACTACTAAACTGTACGTATATTCCAACGTGTGCTGATTAGAGATGCAAAATGACCGTCATTTTTTAAATCGTGTCATATGACCAAAAAATTACGGTCATGTGACGCATTCGCAATTTCGGCTAACTTCATGCGTCATTAGATTTATTAATTTAATAATTTATTGAGTGATTCACAAACTCTAAAAAATGGATTACGTTCACCTGCAAACGGGTTACAATCGATTTGCCGTCGCCATTTATTTATAAATAATAATTTCTGGCGGACAACCTATTGTTGGCGAATACAAACCGCTCCGAAAATTTCTCCAAAATAAAAGTGAAAGAGATATATTATCCAGACATAATCGGTGGGGTTGTATTTTGGGTGGACATGTATCCTTGGTAGGGGTTAAAACGGGTAGACGTAATTGTTGGTGGGGTTATTTTCCGGTAGGGGTGTCATGAGTCACTATCGCATGGGTAGTCTTGTCGCAAGGTGCAGTTGTACAGAATTTAGGTCGGTAAGCCTGTAACGTGGTAGGCTTGTCCGGTGACAATTGTACTTCGGTAGGCTTGCCCCAAGGTGCAGTTGTACATGGTGAGTCATCATCGGGTCGACTCGTGCGCTGATTGGCTTGTACTACGGTGGGTATGTAAATTTCTCGAATTATTGGGTAGTAATGTTCGCGCGGTAGAGTTGTAAATATTCAAATCGTTTGGGTGAGGGTGTCACTTGGTGGAGGTGACAATGAAATATTTAAACGAAATAGAGCTGTAATATTTTATTATTATTCCCTTCTAAAGAACATGGGATAATGATTGAAGTACCATGCTCACATTTTCACAATATCATTTTGTTCTGATGCATTTTAATCTCTCTCTACACTGAGAGAAAAATTTTCTGATATGTATACCTTATTTACTTGAGAGAAGTAAATTATTTTCAATGGTTTAAATCTCAGAATGCTTGCGGTTAACGGAACTCGAATGAATTCTCATTTATCACTATCGTTGCGCATTATATCATGAATGTATTACATATCGAAATATTGCAACTGCATAACAAAAAAATCATGAAAACAATAAATACTTGAAGATTGACGGTTCTTATACGCGATTTGAGTGAGTTCATTTACAACAAAATCATACTTGAGAACAAGAATATGTTATAGCATGAGACCTTTCTCGGGCCACCTGAGTTGAGATGCCTGGGAGAATTAAACAGTTGAAGAAAAATTACTTGTCTTAATAAAATATGTTTCGGATATTAGAATTTTTTTTCTCAGTGTATATATTATAAAAATGCAAATCGACTTCTGGTGATGAAAGTTTGGTACTCGAAATTAAAACTCCAAATTAAGGGTCATGAGAGTCAAAATAAGGGTCATGAGGGTCAGAATAAGGGTCACGAGGCTCAGATTAATGGTCATAATGGTTAGCATAAGGGTCCAGATAAGGGCCATATTTGTCAGATTAAGCGTCACAAGGATCAGATTAAGATACGGAGAAGGGTTACAAGTATCACAGTAAGGTCGTAAAGGTCAGAATAAGAATCATAGGGATCATATAGTGGTTGTCGAGCGGAGCGAGCAAGAGTCGTAGCCTCCTACTATGAAAATCTGAATTTCACTCATTTCATTGCGACATCCAACATCGAAGATATTTTTATTTTGACAGCTATTGACTAGACGTTAAATACTGAGCGATATAGGAATCAGACTGGACGGTATTCGTTGCATACGGTAATATTACCCCTCACTCAGCTCCGTTCTTCATTTTTTAATAATTCATCGGAATTGAAACAAGAATTACGGATCGAAGAGTAGCTGAATAGTCAAAGAATGCTATGCGACTGTAATTTTGATTGGAAATCATGGGTTGGGATGCGAAAATTGTCGTTATTCCTTAGGTGAGCGGTACAGGCACCACTTCCCCTATATATTTCATTACATACTTGAGGGCAATGGAAAAACCCAGAAATTACACTTTCCCAAGGATATTCGTAAAAGTGAAATAGCCCAGCCACATCTCATAGACGCGGATAATGTGGGATTAAGCTCCGCAAGAAGAAGCTCATTATTCTCAGATTAGAATCAGTATGCATCGCACGTAGCGTCTCAGGAAAGTTCACGTCTAAATGTACCACTTACACAAATCTCAACTCGCTAAAGTTTAAAATGTACGCTTTTCATTGGATTAAGAGTTATGCAGGGAGTTGATGGATCTTTTAATCATTTCCTGTTTTTACTGGAATTATATTAATGTGCTTTTATGAAGTGAGATATAACTGGAATAATTGGACTAGCTCAAATCTGACTAATTGCGCCCAACATTTGATTTACTGTGTCGTATTCGGTGTTTTCTTTTTCAATTGAATTTCTTTGAATTAATTAATTGCTCGTAATGAGTCTCATTGTATGAAGCAATGCGACTGACGAGGAAAATGTATTACACGGAGAGAAAAGTTGGATGAAAATTACCTAGAAAATTGTCGCAAATTTTACTGTACAGCAGGTAATCGTGGAGCGAAATCGAAAAACAAGTGATAATAGACAAGTAAAATAAACAAGTGTAATTCGATGAAAAAACAAGTAGGAAGTTGCTTTTATATTACTATAGTATAATTTTTTTGCTGATAAATTATTCTGAGGAATTTAAGAAAATATCCATCATTCATGTGCACTGCACAATTCATTACTATTGATCTACAAAGCATTTCGATTCAACACATTTTCCTTAATATGACCTACATTTTTGGATAATAGGGAACTTGTATGTTAAAAAAAATTTGTTTTCCTCAAATATATGCCCCTAAGAACCAATATTTGGTAACGAAATACACGAAAAATAGTTTAATACTTCAGTAGCGAAATGATCAAACGGTTTAAGTAAATTTAGTCGTTAGGGGAGGGTATACCTGTACCGCCCACCTAAAGGGAAATGCCAGTTTTACATTTTCTATTTCAACTTGAGTGGAAAAAATATTTTTATGTACTTCTTTGACTATTGAACTCATTATTCTCGAATCGACAAAATTAATTGAAAACAAAAGAGAGAGCCCATTGAGCGGTTCTACCCGCCGTCGGGTAACACCGCTCGGCACGATTCCAATGTCGCCCATAGGAAATTGCGTGTATCAGCAACCTAACCTGTAGTCGACTGCTATTGAGTAACAACGTGGCCGATCCTATGAGCGGTATTACCGGCTCCGCTCGGCGTCAACAAAATTGTTGATAACTATTGACACGAGGGGAGTTTTGAGTTCGAATTGGTCTCAAATTACGCGTGTATGTAACACGAATCAATAACCATAGTTTAATATAACAATTCGGAGTTTGAAACTATCAAAAACCTTAATTACTAGTGCACCAATTTTGCACCATAAATACCTCGAATCTTTGTTATGTATTTTTTTATATTTAAAGTGGTAAATAGAGTGAAATTTTCCCAACAATCACATTCTATCATCAAATCCTTCATGATCACTAAGAGAAAAAAATTTTCGAGTTGATGGTTGTGGAAAAAATCGGGTAGGCGGTATTGCCTGCTGAGCGGTACAGGCGCACCCTCCCCTAGTTGAGTTTTCCAGAAATATTTTCGAATTTAAGGGAGATGGCGAAATTTTCATACTGACCTTTGTTGTAGAGCAAATTGAGTCCTACTAAAAAGGTTATAAGAAAAATTTTGCTGTCTCCCTTAGATTTAGAGATATTCATTGAAAACTGGCCAATAGGCAAAATCGACTTAAACCGTTTGACCACTTCGCTACTGAATTATGTATTTGCTTTTGAAAATTGCGTTTTTTAAACCTTTTAAAAAGGCCTGTGGCGTCAACTCACTGGAGGCCGACATTTTCGTGTGGCGCCATCAAGCGGTTTAGTACAACTGCTGGAATCTACGAAAATATTCTGTACCTGTATTTAGCTCTAAAATGTCAGAAAAACCGGATCGTGTGATGAAAGTTCCTTATGAATATTGTTTTGTATTAGGATGTAAAAATACAACAGTGAAAATTATACAACCACGACTTTCAACACTTTAAAACAGATTTAAACCCATAAAATCTATCAATATAGTCACGCCTACCATTGGTGAATTCCCCGAGCACGCCTTTTGAAAATCATTCTCCAGCACAAACTTCATTTGTTACCGCCAATATATTTTTTATCCACTCTTAATAGTTATAAGTTATTTTAATATTGTTTTAAACATAACTCCCTCGATTTGTTTTGGTTGAATGTCTCGCACTTTGAGAGGCTAGAATAACTCAATAGCGCCGCCAGTGGTCACAAGGGGAACTTGATTCCGGTGAGTTGACGTCATGACCGCCAAAAAAGTTTTCAAAATGGATGCATTTTCAATCGGTTATTGCAAAATATCCAGACCACTTTTCAGAAGACTTTTTACTCTGGAATGATTCATAGACTACAAAGACTATTCATTTAAAAATATTCGAAAACTGGACTCTAGACAAGTTCCCTATTCCATATTAGATGTCGAATGTCAGTGTCTCCGGTTGATTACAGTGTGTTCCATGTCGCTCCTCAATTCACTGATTAAAATTGACGACCAATCGCTTCCATTGAGACACATTGTTCCCGTGACGGTGACCCTCATGTCACATCTTTGGACATGGAATACACTCAACCTTTGTGTCTCTGATGGGAGATGTGGATGTCGAAGGGCTCCAGACTATAGAGTCCACATTTCGTCGCTGTCATGTTCACATCCTGTAAACTTCGATGCTATCCTTGGATCATATTATTTGATCTTTCACACGGGAAATAATTCTACAAAAAGTATTATGGAAAAAATGTATAAATCTGAGGAGAGAGGGGGGCAAAATGAACAGTCGAAAAACGACTGTTTGACGCAATTCAAGCAAAAAAAATTGTTTTTGCCAACTTTTTTGTTAATTAGCTTCTGTTTATTAAATTTTTTTATTATTGGGAGTACTGATGAAAATAATGTAATGAAAGTAATGAAAATAATTGTCTAATAATTGAGGAATTTTTATGGGAGAAGGAAAATGTGATGGTGAATTTCAATCGAATGAAAAACGAAAAGTGTTATCGCCCTCATCTAATCAATTGAATTATAGATGAAATATTTCATATTACTTGAAAAGAGAACTGTGGATAAAATTAGTGAAAATTATTAATATTGTTGTCACGATATAAGAAATGTATGAAAAACTTTCGGGTGTTTGGAATGAGGAGAGAATATAGATTCAGCGATGACGAGGTCTTAGTTTGGCCGCTGAAGAGTCAGGGGACAATACAAACTGACTAGTGCACGTTGAGCTCGAGATCTAACAGGGGAGTGGGATTCATCTGTGGAGGTAGTCGCTACGTTATATAGGGGTTTCGAATTTCAGTGACCTTTTGCATCGCGTGTTCTTTTCTACCGAATCGGAAATTATTATTCTCATTAGTACTCCCAATAATAAAATAGTATTTTTCGTAACGAGTGCAAAAAAGTGTTTTTTGGCGAGTGGGAGGTTTATATCACGAGCCGAAGGCGAGTGATGTAATCCCACGAGCTAAAAAACATTTTTTCACGAGTTACGAACAATATTTTTCATCACAATGTGTCGGAAATTGGACTTTTAGGCACGCGGAGCGTGCCGAAAAGTTCACTTTTCATCACAGCGTGATGAAAAATTAATAAACAAACGTTGATAAAAACCCGTGGACGAAAAAATTTTTTTTTTGCTTGAATTGCGTCAAATAGTCGTCTTCTGGCTATTTCATTTTGCTCCATTCTCCCCCATTTATAAACGTTGGAAGTCTCGTGAAGTTGTTTTCACACGGCTTTTAAAAATCGAGTTTTTGAGTGCCCTGATGCTTACATGACTAATAATGACTGATAATGACTGATAAATGACTGCTTTTTCCACATGGAGAAATACGATTTCGAGTTTCCGTTGAAAATGCTTCAAGCAGCCAGTGCACCTTCAATGATCCTTCATAAGAATCTAATTTGATACTTCCTGGCAGTGTGAAATAAGAAAGACTAACTTTTCCATGAAATTTCAAAGCAACTCTCGTTAACCCCTTATAGGCAAGAAGCTTATACTCCCGAGAAGTTTCAGAAAAAAAAAATAAGTAGCCGATAAACTGCTCGGTAGTCAGCGAACTTTGGTAGGGGATACATCTATTATTTATAAGAAGTGTCCACTAAGTTTCGTGCAACCAAACATTATAAGATAATATTGTATCGTAAACAGTTACAAGCTTATGAAATTATATTGATCGCATGCTTTAGTACACCGTTGTAAATTTTTATTACGTGACAGTTTCAATGAAATTTGAAGTACCTTAATGAATTTGAAGGAATTAAATTAATCGACTGTAAAATTTATTTCGATTACTCCATGATAATTGATAGAGATCAGAAAAATTCAAGGGAACATATTCGTGAATTTTAAATTGAGTTATTTTGCTTTAAAATTTAAGGAAGTTGAGGGATTCTTGTCTTTATGATGATGAAAAATTTGGAATCCCATTGAAGTTTTGGCGAACTTTCAAATTTCATGAATTTTCTCCTTAAATGGAATTTAATGTCAACATTGAATTTGACTTAAGGGGAAAAAATCAGCGGCGAAATTACTGATGTGGAGAACTGCCCATTGATTATCTCGTAAATGGCAGGAATGGCATGTCCTCAACCCAAGACTATTTTTACATCGTATGGTTTCTTCCAAAACAAATGTTCTCGCTTTCCGCATCGCTCTCCATTTTGCAATTCTACTTGGTTCATTGTCCACAGGACTTCCCCAAGTTCCTCAAGAGTTATTCCAGGTGGTAACCGGATTTTTCCAGGTATCCTGTTATTAGCAGAGCGCCCGATGGCTGCTTCCTCATTAACAATTTCCACGCCATAGTTGGAAAATTTCTAATTAAACTATGTCAGACTTCCCCCGCGTCTTTCGTAATTTTTCAAGACGTAATATTGAGCAGCCACTCCTCGTTCTTCCAAGTCTCCAACTTTTCGTTATGGATTCTTGGAAATTCACCAGTCAACTGAGTTTTCTACATCCTTCTTAATATTACATGTAACAGTTCACTTTTTATACTGAAGCACAAGCGAAATATCACTATTTATCTCATTTCTCATTCGCTCGATGAACGCAATTCTATTAAATTCGAATTTCGTGATTTTTCTCCGCTAAATTAAAATCCATGTCGCTCTCCTGGAAACGACTACTAAACTGACCGTAAAATTTCAATTGTCTTCCATAAATGCAGTTCATAAAATGATTAGCATCGTAAGATCCATAATCCATGAATTATTTACGAAAATCTCAAGACTCAGACTTGTTCACTATTTCGAGGAAAATTGTGTCAGAAAGTGGTACGTGAAAATTAGAATCAAAAATATAGCTCATAACCTCGCAAATGCGTCATATAATTTTACTACGTACCTCAACACTCTGTTCACGTGCTGTTGACAATTCTTCAGTCTTTATGAATCTAGTTTAACTCGCGGATGCTGTAACGCAATATTTTTCAGCTTATCAACAAACCTACCGGCATTTCATGATATCTCCGGAGGAGATATATCTACGTGTATGAATGTGGAAGGGAATTCAAAGGGGTTAATGGTACATGGGGATATATTGCGGAAATATTTTTCATGACAAGAACCCTAATTTCGCATGTGGTACTTTGAGTGCAGAGCAGTTTGCAACTTGTAGCTGTTGGAGGGCGCAAAGGTGGTTTGTGTAATTTCGAGAGTGGCTATTATAAACAAGTTAGAGTGCGTTATAATTGGGATCATTAAATTGTTGATGGGTTTTGTAGTGTTATTGATATTACAAAATAGATTTTTCTTCGCAGAAATTGGGATAGGTTATTCGAAGTAAGGGAAGGTCACGGAGAACAAAAAATGGCTGCACCCAAAAATATTTATTTTCATCACAAGGTCCACAAAGTATTTTCTGACGAATGTGGCTTTGTAGGCCGAGCCGACGGCAAGGCCTATAATCACATTCGTCAGAAAATACTTTTGGACCATGTGATGAATGCAATTTTTCGTCAGAAGGCTCGTAAACCGCGACCAAACCGAGCGAAGCGAGGTTAGAATCGCGGTTTACCGGGTCTTCTCACGAAAAATAACTTGCTTGAATTAAATACACTTTAGTTGAAACAAATAAAATTTATTTAATTCAAATTCATCATTTTTTTACGTGTAATTTTAAGTCAAAAATTTGTGAATTCTGACGTAATTCCAGTGGAAATTTTTATGAAAAGGGATCTCTCCATATTATAAAAATCCAAATCGACTTCTGGTTATGAAAAATTGATACTCGAAATTAAGACTCCAAAATTCAGGATCACAAGGGTCAAAATAATGGTCATGATGGTCAGAATAAGGGTCAGAACAATAGTCACGAGGGTTAGATTAGGGGCCGCAAGAGTCAGATTAAGGGTCGTGAGGCTCAGAATAAGGGTCACAAGGATCAGATTAAGGATCATATGGGTCAGATTGAGGGTCACAAGATTAAGTGTTACAAGGGTATGATTAACGGTGTAAATAAAGGGAACAAGGGTCGAATAAGAGTCTAAATAAGGGTCACAAAAAAGTGCTTAAGGGTTACAAGGCGCAGAATAAGGATCATGGAGGTCATATGAGGACCATACGGGGGTTGGCAAGCGGAGCGAGTACGAGGCGTAGCCCCTAGTTTCTAATGAAATTTCAAGGAATTTCGTCATTAAAAATTCACAATTCCATGGAAAATCAATAGAAATCATAAATTTAGATTCAATTATTCCATGAAAATTGATGAAAATCAAGAGAATTTATGTTAATCTTCATCTTGAATTTCCGATTAATTGAAAATTTAGTGCTAAACATTCGTGTTTTGTTTATCGGGGTATATCCTTAATTATTAGAGATCCTTGACATGTAGTTTACATCAAAACTTACCGACAATATTCCTATGATTTAGGACCATGCCACTGGAAATTGGTGACAATCCACGCCATTTAGAGTTTCTCACTCGTTACATTTCAAAATGCCACGAATCCCTCAAAATTAAAATTTTTTTTCTCTGTGTTTAATTCGAAAATTTACAAAAATAAAAATAGTGCAGCATTGATCCTGGAAAATTTCGTCTAAAAACACAATCCCACAATACGTTAGTTTTTTGTTCATCGAATGATCGTTGAGAAAAGACTGCTGTTTCTTAAATCTCNGCTTGAATTAAATACACTTTAGTTGAAACAAATAAAATTTATTTAATTCAAATTCATCATTTTTTTACGTGTAATTTTAAGTCAAAAATTTGTGAATTCTGACGTAATTCCAGTGGAAATTTTTATGAAAAGGGATCTCTCCATATTATAAAAATCCAAATCGACTTCTGGTTATGAAAAATTGATACTCGAAATTAAGACTCCAAAATTCAGGATCACAAGGGTCAAAATAATGGTCATGATGGTCAGAATAAGGGTCAGAACAATAGTCACGAGGGTTAGATTAGGGGCCGCAAGAGTCAGATTAAGGGTCGTGAGGCTCAGAATAAGGGTCACAAGGATCAGATTAAGGATCATATGGGTCAGATTGAGGGTCACAAGATTAAGTGTTACAAGGGTATGATTAACGGTGTAAATAAAGGGAACAAGGGTCGAATAAGAGTCTAAATAAGGGTCACAAAAAAGTGCTTAAGGGTTACAAGGCGCAGAATAAGGATCATGGAGGTCATATGAGGACCATACGGGGGTTGGCAAGCGGAGCGAGTACGAGGCGTAGCCCCTAGTTTCTAATGAAATTTCAAGGAATTTCGTCATTAAAAATTCACAATTCCATGGAAAATCAATAGAAATCATAAATTTAGATTCAATTATTCCATGAAAATTGATGAAAATCAAGAGAATTTATGTTAATCTTCATCTTGAATTTCCGATTAATTGAAAATTTAGTGCTAAACATTCGTGTTTTGTTTATCGGGGTATATCCTTAATTATTAGAGATCCTTGACATGTAGTTTACATCAAAACTTACCGACAATATTCCTATGATTTAGGACCATGCCACTGGAAATTGGTGACAATCCACGCCATTTAGAGTTTCTCACTCGTTACATTTCAAAATGCCACGAATCCCTCAAAATTAAAATTTTTTTTCTCTGTGTTTAATTCGAAAATTTACAAAAATAAAAATAGTGCAGCATTGATCCTGGAAAATTTCGTCTAAAAACACAATCCCACAATACGTTAGTTTTTTGTTCATCGAATGATCGTTGAGAAAAGACTGCTGTTTCTTAAATCTCTTCATTTCCTTTTTCTAAAATTCAGAATCTTTTTTTTTCTCTGGGGTGGAATAAAGTGGAATGTTTGTCATCCTCTCAAAATCCCAATATCTCTCTATTTATAAACAAAGAAATCAAGAATTAAAGTGGATCACGTTCCACTTTGTCCCACCCTCCCCTAGGTCTTGATAAAAAAAGAAATAGCAGGTATTGGAGACTATTTTCTATTCTAACAGAAGGAAGCAAAGTTCATCTCGCATTCCAACAAAACCTCTCCCGACACGTTTTTTCATCGTTGTAATTCCAATGTGAGATTTTCTACTTATATTGAATGGCCGTTTTGTGCCTGTATGTGCACCTCTGCACATGAACTGTACTCCGGTTTTTTCCCTGTTGGATAGCTTCTGTTTCTCCTCCGCCAACACTGCATCGATACCGAACAAGTGTTTCGGCTTTTTTTTACGTTTTCAATATCATCTTTGCCTCAGGCAACAATGTGTACATGACAATCGTACTTTCATTGCGCTTTTATTTTTTTTTCTCGCAAAGAAACTCACGTCCATAGGCATCAATCGTTTCTTTCATATTTTCCAGCCCGATATTGCATATATTGCATTCTGTTGACACACATTGAAAACATGTCAATCGCATGCCCTGTTGATAACTTTTCATCATTTTATTTTATTTTGCGTAGTCATGCACTGTAAAGAATTACACGCAGAGAGAAAAGTTGGAGGGAAATTACTAATAAGTCAAGCAATTTTGGAGCGGAATCCATTTTTAGGTCTTTTGCTTCCGGATGGAAGCCTTGTATTTAACCGATGTTTTTATTTGTTGAAATACGCGCCTTTTACTCATGCGAATTGACCCTACACTGACAGAAAAAATTAATTTCATCAAGAGAATTTTATTTCAACCAACTCTCAGTTGGTTGTTACTTTTCAAATGAACATGATTTCCTAGTTAATACCAGTTCTCTTCTTGAGATACATTTAATTGGGAGAAAACGAACACGGAGAGAAATTTTTGAGAAAAATTGCAGTGCTAGCACGGGAAAAGAGGCGCAAATTAAGTGATGGCCAGGGAAAAATTCCAGTGCTGGTACTAGAAATTTTATTGGGGAAAACATGAATTTTTCCCCGCATAAAATTTCTCTCCGTGAACTTCTCTAGAATTGAAATTCCTTTTATTTGTCGCGATAATGAGAGTCATTTGATTTCTGTCTAGCCAAAAGTTTGCTAACTCCAGAAATTCGTTGGTTTATTCAAAAATCAAAATTATTCTCATGATTAAATACGCTGTTATCTCGATCAACACGATCATACGTTGTTCCAAGTAAATTATAATTGAAGTGAGCATTTCGTATGTTGAGTCAGGGTGAATATTGTTACGCGTAAAAAGCTTTGAGACTGTAATATGATAGCGTTGAATTTAAAGAAGTTTATATTTCAGTAGCGAAGTCGTCAAAGTTCTCGATGAATATCTCAAATTCTAAAGGGTTTGCAAAATTTTCCTAAAAATCTTTTTTGTAAAGAAAAGTGAAGACTTTCGGAAAAGATTGTACAAAAATTTCGCTATCTTTCTTAAATTCCGAGTTATTCAACAAAAACTCAACTGGGAGTTAAGTCGACTTAAACCGATTGACCACTTCACTACTGATTTCTTGACTAAAAAAAATCGCACTAGTTTACAATAGCAGAATCACAGATTACTGCAATTCTACACAAACTTGAATATCACAAATTTCGTTCAATGTGATGTTCGGAAAGCTCAATTTAAACATCGGCTTCATTCAAGAAAACAACATTCAATTCATTCCTCAGTGATGCCGCGAGACATTTCATGAGACATCACGAGACAAAACTTTGGAGAGATGATCTCTGTCTCAATGAACATGGAAATTTTTGCTCTCGTCTCAGTCTAAAAATATACAGTATCGACTTCTCTCGTGATGACTCCGAGTCAATTTACCTCATCTGTTGCCAGTTTTTCGCGTTTTTTATATTTAGAAAATTGAGACGAGACAAACCGAGACAAAAGCCGAGATTTGACATTAAAAAACCGGAAAAAATTGAGACCGAGATGAGAGCAATTGACTCGGAGTGATCACGAGAGGAGTCGATACTGCGTATTTCGAGATTGAGACGAGAGCAATGATTTCCGTGTTCATTGTGAACGAGATCATCTCTCTAAAGTTTTGACTCGTGATGTCTCATGAAATGTCTCGCGGCATCCCTACATCTCCTAGGTACGAATTTTTGATCAATTCATGAAAGGAGAAAATTTCTCTAATGGAGATTATATGAGGTAAAAAAATAATAGAACTTTTCCATTTTTGTAGTGAATACATGTGGCTTGACGCCAAGAACTGTTTTATTTGGTTTAGGTAATTGTATCTCAAGAAGAAATAATTGATATGCAACCTAAGATTTATATTTATTCGAAATTGGTTCAAGTATGTAATATACTTGTTCCAAGAAAGAAACATCTCAATAAAAATAATTTTTTCCATCAGTGTAGGTTGTGTGCGTGCAAAATCACGCTAATGTGCTTAATAATAAATTCTGAGATATACTGATTCACGTGAATCATCATTTTCTAGCAATCTCCAATTTCTCTGAATGAATATTCATCGGTTATTCATTCGTTAATCACTGAGATAATTCGCTCCATTTCAAAGGTGTTTCGATAGTGTTTAAAAAGTCTCTGGAAAAATGTTTAAAATTCAGGCATCAGTTTTTGCAGTGATGACGCTCGAACAATCTTTCATGGAGAATAAAATTCTTACAATTTAGATAACAAGATCTATGCGCGCGCTGATCTATTCATTTGTTGAAATGAAGAAATGGAATTCATTGAATTTCATTTTCTCATGAATATCTTATAAATATTAATAATGAATCAAAGAGAATTCGACTAATGATTGAAGTGAATAGCGAAGTAGAGTAAAAGAATCTATAAAGAGCTTTTCATTTTCAATTAATTATCTTCAATTTTTTTAAATAATCGGTCTCCATAAAAGGACAGAATTTATTAATTTCACCGATGATATATATACATGTGAAATATATATATGACGTGAAAAAAAAATTTACCACTGAAGGATTTGAAATTATGTCACTGAAGAATTTGAAAATGCCGCGTGTTTTTTTTGTGAATAACTTCGTGTCACATATTGACCAATCAGAAGTAAGGATAAGCGGTCAGGCAGTTTCGAGATATTTCGATATAAAACAACTTCACGTCTCTTTCATCTTTAGTAAATAGGATTTCTCCTTCCTAATTCCCTTGGCCGGAGAAACTTTTAATGCGGATATTTCTGTATCAATTCATAATAAAATTCATAGCGTAACAAATGAGTTCCTAATAGAATAAAAACCTTTACTCAACCTTCAGGTGAAGTAAATGAACTAAAGAGGAAAATTCTTGAAATTAGAATTTCTCGAGTCCGCAACTTGCTTTCTTTTTTTCATAATTCTGTTCCCGGGGGACTGGCATAAAAGTTGATTTTTTTTTCGTGGGGTAGAAATCCGTTGGGTGCTTCTCATACTGCATTTTGCATGACTGCACTTTGCTGATGGAGTTTGTGAAAAATCAAAGTGGGGCTGGAAAAGTTATTCATATCTTGATGAATGGTTTTTAACTCTTTGTGAATCGTCAAGTGTCTTGTACAAATTTCTTGAAAAAAATTAGGAACATTTTATAAAATTTGAGTAAGAAATGACGACCATTCCGCTGGATTTCACTTTGGAAGTCCCACACATTATGCACGATTGCACTTTCCTGGTGAAATTTGTGAAAAATCAAAGCGAGACTGGGAAAGTGATTTATAACTTGATGAATGTTTTTTTTCTTTCTTTGAATCTTCAAATATCTTACGCAAATTCCTCGAAAAAAAATGAGGAACATTTTGTAAAATTTCGATAAGAAATGACGACAGTTCTGCTGGATTTCACTTTCGCATCAATACATCCCCTAGTAGAAATTGTTACCGGCAGGGCGACATTCCATGGGCGCGCGCGCGCCCGCACATTTGGTCTCGTATACGGGGCGCGCTAGCGGGGACGTTCCACAATTAGCTACACGTAGGCTATACAAGAGTCGCCCCCGGAAAGTTCGGGCGACGGCGCTCGGACATTTGATATCTACTAGGGTCAGTTTTACTCAATTTTAATTGAATAAAAAATGATTTATTAACGGTATTGATGAATTTTTAGTGGAATTTATCATAACTTCGTCATCGTTAATTAATTTTTAATGATTATAATTGCATTTAGAAGGGAACAGAATTCATGAATGTTGATAATATTCTGCAATTTATATGAAGCCACACGCATTTTACATGACTGTACTTTTCTGATGAGTTTTTTTTTCTCTCGTGTACCCTTTTGGGTCTTTACGATTTGTTCCCTTCCCACCCCCCAACCCCCTGTACCGCATTCGGCAAAAGACAAGGGAAAACCTCACTTGAGCGAAAAACCTGCCCAGGTACAGTGGTCTCTTGCGAGACTCTCACTCCACAAATGAAACCGTAAAATTTAGAGTGTCAAATTTTGACCCCCCCCCATCCGGGATTCGAACCCGGGTCTCCCGCATGCCAATCCCGCACTCTAACTACTGTTTTTTTTAACATGTTTATTCAGCTAGACATTTTTACATATGATTATTACATTGTTGTTCTTAATGTCTACGGAAAAAACATGAGGAAACGTAGTTAAAGTAACTTTAAGGAGGTAGCTGGAGAATACATATGGGCTTTTGCACGCTTCGCATTTCAGATTGATTTGTTTAACGTATAGATTGTGAATTATGTCTATTGAGGTAGATTGTGTCTGTGACATTTCCGTTTTTTCATTTTTTGTTTGTTAGAGACCAGATTTGGCTAGTAAATTGGCTAGTAAAACTGGTCATTCACTCTAACCACACAGTCACTGCCGTCGGTCACTTTTCTGATGATTTTTTTTGTGAAAAATCAAACTGAGACAAGAAAATGTGTTAATAACTTATAGAATTTTTTTTCTTTCTTTCCAAATGTCTTGCGAAAATTCCTTGGGAAAAATGAGGCAAATTTGGTCAAATTTGGATAAGAACTGACGACAATTCCGCTGGATTTAGCTGCGTAACCGATAGGTTTGAAGCTTAAATACACGAAGAGAAATTTTTAATAAAAATTATCCTACCGTTCTATATAAATTTAGTAAAAATTAATATATAATGATTAAATTTTATTCTACGTTATAGAAATTTTATCCTGATAAAAATAAAAATTACCGTCCCAGTATAGTAAAAATTACTGTACCGGTAGAGTACAATTTACTAACCACCGTTCTAGAATTTTCGTTGTTATGTACATAAAAATTATTGAACTGGAAGGGTAAAATTTGTTATGCGTCAGCACAAAATATCTCTAACGTGGAATAAAATTTGATCATCATATATTAATTTTTACTAAATTTCGAGATAGAAATGAGGAAACGATGACTCATGATACACTTTTATAGAACGGTAGGATAATTTTTATGAAAAATTTCTCTCCGTGTAAAAAAAATCTGCTGGGTTTTACTTTTCAATTGATATATGAATTCTACTCGATTTTAATTGATTAAAAAATTATTTATTAATTTTCAGTGGACTTCATCATAACTTCGATATCAATAAATTTTTACTGACTATAATTGCATTCAGGACGGAGCAGAATTCATGAATGTTGATAATATTCTGTAATTTATATGAAGCCCCACGGCAACTGATTTGCCGAGTCAGTTTGGATCGCTCTAGCGACGTCGTCTCCCGGGTCATTAAAAACAATGTGGGGTGGAATGCTCGGCGAGGGAATTTACGTCACAAAAGCGGATAAAAAAAAGAGGGAAACGGCATCTAGTCCTATGGAATACCAACTTCCACATTGTTGATCAAATATCCAGGGAGACTCAAACTGAAAAATCAAAGTGGGGTAAAAAAAAGTTGAGAAGTATTTCGTTTCAAGAATTCGCAGGAGACGTATAATGAAGTGGAAACGTTGTTTTGAAAAAGTATTCCATGAATTCCTCCAATTTCGGGGGATATTCAGACGCGAAAAATTCCTTCGTGAGAGGCATTTTTATTCTCTCCCAATTCCAGATACATCACGTGTTTGATTCAGATAAAAATCTGCCTTTGAAGTTTTTCTGTTTGCTTTAATAACATTTTTATTGAAAATTTATAAACTCATATTTTTGTCAACGAAAATGTTTGAAATATATGAGGGGATATATAAAATAAATAGTGCATTCATAAAAAACATTACATTAAGATCAAATGAATGCTTCGTTTGATCCGAATAAAGTTTATTTACTTCAAATATTTCAGTTTATTTTTTATTCAACCATTAGTAGATGCAAAAAATAAATATTCTAGTGATTATACTTGTATCTATTTCTATTAAATGACATACACGGAGAGAAATATTCAATAAAAATCACGTATCTTTTCCGTAAGTCCGGAGCGAACTGTGGTTGTAGGAAATTTTACGGAACAGTTACGTAATTTTTACTAAAATCACGGAATTTTTCCTGACGTTCCGGAATTTTTACCCGAATCTCCTGTGAAAAATTACGATACCGTCACTTAAATTTTCTGAGTCGATTTCGAAATCGGTGATCGACCATTTCTCTCCATGCAGATATTTCTAATTTCATATTCTCGACATGTCGCGAATATGAAAAAATTGGAAATTTAAATTTGGGCAATCACAAAGCTTCCATTCGGAAGGAAAAATACTATTCCTTTATCAACAAGACAAAATTGTGTTTTCAGATAACTTCTCGAAAAATAAAAACATGTTTTTATTCTCGTGCAAAAATTCTTGTAAATATTTTTCCAAATCTTCAAACTCCTTCAGCTTTTTCTCCTCAAGTCAACTTCTCACAACTGTATTTATAAAAAAAAGTATTGCCTTTCCGAGTAAAAACTAACATCCAAACAAATTAAATCGTCAGAGTCAAGAGTCTTTCGACTCGCCATCTCTCACCCTCGAAACTTCCACGTGAAACAACTTTGTGCGAAGGAGGCATTGCTACATAAATTCTCCGCGCATATGTTCACCAGTTGGTTTACTGACTTGACGTGGGTGAGGGTCGGCCTGGAGTGATGACCATCTGACGGACACTCTCGAGGCACCGGGGAAACTAGTGAATGGATTTCAGGTACTAGAATACCCTGAAACACTCCCATTCTACGAAGCGACTATCAAAGAGGCCCTTTTTTTGTTTGTGAGGAACGTTCCACATGTGTCGGAGGTAACACAACAACACGAGGTACCGAGGAAAAGTTGAAGACATTGAAAAAAATCGAAATAAATCAATAAATCATAGACTTAATGCTTAATTATGTTTATTGTCGTCAATTTTTCAATTGATTTTGGAAATATTCTTCTCAAATCCAATGAATTTTTTCCTAGTTTTTGGGAAATTCCTATGCAATCAATAATTGAATACATTAAAATACCCGGTGATTGAAAGAAATTGATTTGCTTATTCTCTCACGGAAGAAAGACCTTGAATTTAGAAAAAATTTGATGATTTCATACAGTTTTTCTAGAAGTTGAGAAAAATTTCTAGAAATTTTGATTTGTTTCTAGAAGTTACAAAATTTTAAATTCATCGGAAAAAACGTTGAATTCATCGGAAATTCAAAAAATCTGAATTCTAGGAAATTCTAAATTTCAAATTCTAAAACAAGACCTTGAGTTTATTAAAATTTTCATGACTTTTGTGAAATTTTTTTGAGATATTTAGAAAATTTCTTGCCATTAGAAAAACGCATGTTAGAAATTACTGTTTCCCGGATTGAAGGAATCTTGAACATTTCAGACAATTTTTACAAATCGAGATGAGATAAAAAATGTAAATTCTAGAAAATTATAAATTTTAAATTCTGAAACAAGAACCTTGTCTTAATCAAAATTTTGATGATTACTTTTACACAGTTGCTTTCTGACAGTTAAGAAAAATCTCTAGATTGTAGAAAAACGCAAGTTAATCTTTCCAGAATTCAGAAAATTTTGAATTTAAATTCATCGAAATATTCAGCTATAATACCCCAAGACCTTCAAAATTATCGGATATGATTAAATATCCGATGAATTTTGAAGGTCGAGGGGTATTCGGAGGACAATTTCTTCAATTCTGATTTTGGCCGATCAGGGTGCAGTGTTCGGGGTTACGGGACACATTTCACCAAAATGTGAGGAATATCTGTCAAATTCGTAGAAAACAATTGGCAGGCTACAGGGAAATTATCAGTCTGATAATTTCCCTGCAGCCGGGGAAATTATCAGTGTGAAACGCGTCACGTGACTCCGAATACTGCACTCTGATTGGTCAAAATCAGAATTGAGGAAATTGTCATAATTATTTTCCTGTATTTTTAAAAATAACGATCAGAAAAAATTGGAAATTCTAGAAAATTTTGAATTTTAAATTCTAAAACAAGACCTTCACTTTATTAAAATGATGATGATTAATTTTATGAAAAGTTTTGCTAGAAATTGAGAACATTTTTAGATTCGAGACAAACGCATGTTTTTCCACGTTTCCGTGAATCGCCCCTCCCCTAAATGTCTCACGTGATGTCCAAAATGAAGATTCTTAAAATTTTGGTCATTTTTCGAGGTACCCCATCGTACCCCAGCAACCCCATCAACAAATATATAAAAAAAATTTATAATATGGGCCAATTCTATATATTTTTCAAATTTATAAAGAATATGTAACCAATATATGTAAACCATGTATTTTATATATTTTTTCATATAAATTGGGCCAGTTTAAGATATTTTTAAATATATTTTTCAAAATACAAATTTTTCCGCGTGGGCCGGCACTCCCTATGAATAAAAAAGTTATTTTTATCCGTGATGATGATCCCACCCGTTTATCCCAACAACACGATACCCCGTCACCGAAAGTATCAACTTCCTATATACTCAGGTACATTCTAATGGCTCTGAGGGTCAGTGGCTAGCATATCTCGATGAGGCCACAACGATGAATGTTAAATCATCGATCCGGTAGTAGAAGCATTCTCCAGTGACTAGTATCGGCACGTCTTATCACGTACCCTGTCACGTTCGTAACATTACGAAACATCCGAGGAGAGCGTACGGCTTACACATACGATAGACAGGGTCCCCAGAGGTAGGTTACTCATTGAATACGTCTCACCGACTTGAAAACTTATCGCATCCCCATCTCCATGCAGAAAGATTAATCGCATCCCTCTCTCCATCCCCCTTTACTATTCAGCCTCATTTCTCAGTACCTTCACGGTAAACGAGACGTAACGAGAATAAAGACGATTCTTTTTCTCAGTTATAAAGGATATCCAGGAGAAGGCCAACGTACATTATCACGAGAAACTGGAAAAACTGACCTATAATTTTTAATTTATGATAAGAGGAGGGATTTGGTACGTTAGGCGCGAGAAAAAGGAATTCGGTTGGGGGGAAAATGCTTTTGGGTGAAAATAGAGTGTTTGAAGGAATTAATAGTCGGGAAATAAATGACGAGTTTTTAAAACGTGATAAAGAAAATGAGTGTTTTTGAGACGTTTAGGAGTTTAGACTTTCGTATTATTGTTGTGGCGCTAGGGAAAGAGTATTCTGGATTCGAGGGGCTTTAAAAGGTTTCGCTATTTTTGGGGCCAATTTTTTTTTCGTCTGAATGGCATTTTAGGATTTCCAAGTACTTGGGCAATGTTCTTTTTTCATTACAATTCGCCGTTCATCTTGTAGATGTAATTCCGTGCTTAGAATATTGTCATCTCGTGTTGTGAGTACCAAATTAAAAATTAAAACTTAATTTGGAATATTGAGTCACAGCTTTTTTCAATCATATCAGAAAGTTTGTATTTGGATATTAACATTAATTGTTCAAAGTGAAAAAATCGATTATCATTTTCACTATATTGCATTTAGATTCTCCTATCCTTAACGTAGAAAATGTGTAATGTTAAGAAAGTAGAATTATTCTATTTTCCTCTGACCTAAATGATTTCAACAATTATGATTTGTTCATTCATGTTTTCACAGCAAAGAAGAATGTCTGAATTTCACAGACTTTTTGTGGACATTTTTCAGACACTAAAAAACGTTTGAATAAAATGAAAATTTGTCTGACTTTCAAATATGAATTAAGATGTTTGGGCACCTGTTCATCTGAAATTGAGATAAATTTGTGAAAAAGATGTGCAAAAGGTGTGTGAAATTGAGATATTGCCTTTTGCCATGTTATAGAATGTTATTGAATTCCTTCTAGAACACACTTTAGTGTATGAATTTCCGGAATTCAATGTTTGTTGATACTCTGGTAGAAGTGCGTGCCCACACTGTTATCAATTTTCAGGTAATTCACAGGGTAATTCAATTAATCTGTTATTCATCTCGTACATGTAACTCCGTGCTTAGCATATTGTCATCTCGTGTTGTCAGCACCAAATTAAAAATTAAAACTTAATTTGGAATATTGAGTCACAGCTTTTTTCATTCATATCAGAAAGTTTGTATTTGGATATTAATATTATTTGTTCAAAGTGAAAAGATCGATCATCATTTTTACTATATTGCATTTAGATTCTCGTATCCTTAATGTAAAAAATGTGGGACAATTTCATAATTTCAGCTAATCATTCTAATCAACTTTGTTCGAAGAAAACCTTAGGAAACGTAATGTTCAGAAAGTAGAATTATTCTATTTTCCTCCGATCTAAATGATCTGGACAATTATGATTTGTTTATTCATGTTTCATAGAATGGTATTCAGAGATGGCCATCAAGCTTCTGATTCTTCAATATTAAAGGAATTTCCGACTTATATTGATGAAGGTTTAAATATACTAATCGAAATTTAAATATACTAAAATAATTAATAATTCAAATTTCCAATTGATGGTAAATTAAATATTTAACAATATGGATCTGTAAATTTTCTATTAAATAAATAATACTGAATTTCTTGTGATATTAACTAATTGACTACTTCATAATTTAACGGTAATTATAATTTATGAATATGACTATCCCTGATGGTATTCAATTCTCTTTTGTTTGTTATTCGCCATGAAACTTCGACGCAGGAACATATTGTACTTATGAACACCGCCTGGCCTTCTCCATTCGTTCGAGATCTTCGCCATTTTCACGTTGTCATTTTCGATTGCAATGGACAATAACACGAATTGAAAAATTAACGAATAGATGAAGTGATTTTGTTTGCATGTGTACAATTTAAGTTTTTCCCGTTGGTGTTCAAATAAATCGATGAATCGAAAAAAAAAAATCAAATTTCAGAAAGATGATGAAAGTCGTTTTGTCACTTCGTCAATCATACCCAATTTTCCCGCTGGCGATTTGTCATTCAGAGACACATGAATAGGAGAATATTGAATTCCCCTCTCGATTTCATGCGACAGTATTTTCGCAGCCCTCACTCCTTCATCGTCCCCGACATAAATAAGCAGAACTGATTTCTCGGTCGTGTGGTTTACACCTCTTGGACAAATACAAATCCCCATGAAGGGCGGACGGAACTGCAACCATTGGGCACGTCGATAGATTCCTCAGACGAGAGAGACACATCAGTCGAAGCCACGCCGTTGACACACATGTGTCGGACACGTGCGACGGCCCGTTGGGTACGAAATGCCTCAAGATTTATGACGGGTGGGCTTCGTAATTTTACCTTGGTTTCCTTTAACAACCCAATGGCAGACACGTTCCTCTCCCACTATTAGGAAGAAAGATGTTTCTATTTATTTAGTTTCATGCTTCAACGATATATCGCAGTCCTGTGTTTCTCGAGTTTTATTTTGTTGATTTAACTTTCGAGTAGCCTCGATGTCACGTTCTCGGTGACAATTAATTGGAGATCTAACCACGTACGGGCATGTTAAGACAATAAATCGAGGGGAAAATGGGATTTATTGGCGGGGAGGTTGGTATTGGGGAAATGCAGCGCCCACAGATGAAATTTCTTTCCTGAATTCAGAGCAGTCTCAAGATATTCAGATATTTCGACTTTTTTTTTCGTTAACCCTGGAGTCGTCACCACGTGAGGGAAACGCCGTAACACGTCGTTTTTCGTCGTTTAGCTACTGGCTAAACGGAACAATGAAAATAAATTTTATTTATAAAATAAATAAAATAATAATAATAATTTTTATTTTATTTTTTTAATAAATTTTAATTTTATTTTAAATTTTATTTTATTTTATTTATTTATTTTTTCATTTTTTTCTCGCTTCGCTCAGTTATATCGCGATTTTCGGGCACAATGACATAAAATATTGAATATCATACGGCAATAAACGTTTTATCTGACGAATGTGATTATAAAGTCAGACAATACTTGTATCGCCTGATGACATAATGTACTATTTCGTGTCACGGGACCTGAAAAATGCGAATTTCGTGGCGCAGCACCACGAAAATGAGGTTTTTCAGGTCCCTCGACACACAAATTAATTTCATCACGCTGTGTGTAAAGTGACATTTCACGCACGCTCCGCGTGCGCAAAACCCCACTTCTCGTACATTGTGAGGAAAAATAGGGTTCGATGCTGGCGGGAAAAGTGTTTTTAGACTCATGGGATTATATCACTCGCCTTCGGCTCATGCTATGAACCTCCCACGAGCCCAAAAACACTTTCCCGCAATCGTATCGAAATATACTAATACACACCTCGCCATGGAGAACACATTATATCACCCTCCCCCACGTGCTTGCCATCCTCGCCTTTGGCTCGGAAGGCAATCTTGCACGTGGGGGACGGTGATCTGTTTTCCAAGACTCGGGAATGTAATGTACTATTCCATCACTGAGTCCCGCTGTCACCTATCGTCTTATTTTGCCGCCGATAAATGGCGGTTAGTGGACATGGCTTTGGTAAAGAGAAACTGCTGACTTCAGGTTGCGTTTTAACGCTCCTAGGAGCGCTAACTGCAGATTAACAAAAGAAAAAAAACTTCAATTTCAACTTCAGTATCACTTCCCACAATGATGTTAATATTGCGATTTCTTGCGAAGATCGCCGACATTTAAAATGCCCCATACGATTGTGGTTTCCACCGCCCCCCTCCTACCCGGGTAGAAATCACGCCGCTCGAGCTCGGCTCGGAACCCGTATCCCAGCTAGAAATACGCCACTCCGCCCCAGCTTGGGATAAACTCCACGCGCGTCACATGTACCCGAGGTTGAGCCGCGTCACGCGCTCACAGCCCAGCATTAGACTATTACGCGAAACGCTTCGCCGGGCTTTAGTTGAATGGCCACTGCTCAACCTCAGGTTCATCTCCAATTACTCAATCCCAGTATACTTAACCTCAATAATGATTTGACAGGTCCGATGGCATCGTGATTTGAGCGAAAAAACAATCGAATAAATGTGAAGATGGCATGCTTTTTCAGATGAACAATCACAAGCTCATCAGAAATAACGTGATATTAACTAATCGAATGGGATTAATCTGAAAATACAAGGTAGAACAATTCACTGAAACGTAGTCAAAACTTTCTTTTTTCTCGCGAATACAACAAACAAAATCAAGAAAAATAATCACTTGAAAAACGTTAACGAACCTTTATTATTAATTATCAACGCTACAGGAGAGGATATTCTTCATTTTTCGATAGGCCTACGAGTTCTAAGAATATTCTACGATTTATTAGGGAAATGTTGAATACAGGTATGCCAAAATAACACGCATGAAAAAATTCAACAGAAAAACCTAGCGCTTTCTATTAAATTTCTATTGGAATTCTATGAGAATTCTCTGGAAGTTCTATTAGAATTCTATTCGTTTCTTGCGCCGATTCTATAGGAGATTATGCAACTTCATAGAGTCTTTTTGTTAAGGTAAAATTTGGTGCAAGAAAGTAAATGGGTTTTTATGTTCCTATAGATTTTCTTAGGCGTAAGATTTCTAAGTTTTTTTCCGCTCGGTTTTTCTTGATTTTCCAAAGTATTCAAATTTTAAATCGATATTCTAAAAATGCATAAATATCATTCTATTCCACCCTCCACTCGAAACGACACGACTCAATCGGAGCTGAGTTCTAAGCGTTGAGCCACAGTTCAAACTCAAGTGCCGGGTTATGCCGTCTAATGAGCGTTCGACTGTGAGCCGGTATGGAGCGGCGTGTCGCGGCGTAAACTCGGGTCAAGCGGCAAGCCGAGGCTGAGCTCGCGCTCACCCGAGTTGCGGCTGAATCCCCGGTTGAATTTCTACCCGGGTAGAGACAAATCTAAACTTCAATTTCAACTTGAGTATCACTTCTCACAATGATGTTAACATCGCGATTTAACGCGAAGTGTAAACATCGCGATTTACCGCAAAGTGTGAACTTTGCGATTTCTCGCGAAGATTGCCAGCACTTGAAAATGCAACATACGATTGTGGTTTCCACCGCCCCCCTTCTTAAGACAAGTCTGAACTTCAATTTCAACTCAAGTATCACTTCCCATAATGATGTTAACATCGCGTTTTAACGTGAAGTGTGAACTTCGCGATTTCTCGCGAAGTCTCCTAGACGCGTAAAATTTCCGATCTTCAGTCAGCTGTTTAAAATTGCCTCAGTTCTTTATTCCTCGGTTTTGTTCCTTATATTCGTTCCTTGCTCCTTATATTCTTTATTGTGAGTGGTTAACATTTTCGTTACTGGAGGCTTCGGCGACGAAAAGATCAAATAACCATCCATTTATTAGCGAACAATTGAAGAAAAATTTTGTTACATACGTGCACGCATACACACACGTACGGACAAAGCCTAAAAATTCCATTTTCGGACTTTGTAGATCATACTCGATCGATATAAGACAAAAAATCCAAGACTTAAATTTGAACGATTACAAAGCTTCCATTCGAAAGCAAAAATAAAATACTGATGGATTCCCAAAAATTAAACATCAATTTCCAAAAATTAGAACTATATCCATAAAAACGAAAACTTCATTTTCCCCGCGCATTATGTAGAGTTGTGAAATTTGCGGACTATTGAATTCTGATGAAAGGGTTATCAACCCGACTCGATCCTAACCTCTTCGGTAAAAAAAAATTCTGGATTGCTCTGAAAATACAATAATCGATTCGCGCGTAGAACGCCGAACAAACAGCTTATTTCCAGGATATGGGCATGAAGAATGCTGAGTTACGTAGGCGTGTTATACTCTCATCCGCTTTTATCCCACCCCCTTTACCCCTCATCCCTTTCTTCCTTCACCTATCGACGCCCACAGTGGCGTTTAACGGTAATGAATATTCATGACCTGCCGAGCGCCAAGCGTCTTTTCCCATTGGGTAAAATCGGAGAGAAGAGAAGAGAAGAGTGAAACGAAAGGCAAACCACGGGGGAGGAATATCAGAGCGTTTCACGAAAAAAAATTGCATCTTTTTCCTCTCATCGCGGTGGAAAACGCTCGAAATATCCTGGAAAACATGTGCCATGAGGTTCTTCCTGGCTGTCTGAAAATAGTTAGTGGTTTTAGTATAAATTACCATTGTGTCATGTTAACGTGAAAATGTGGTATTTTCATATACTTCGATCGTTGAATTTTTATCCATCGTAATTTTTGCTTCCGAATGGAAGCTTTGTACTCGGATACTGGTACCTCTACGTTAATATAGACGGAGAGAATTGAATAGCAAACATTACCATGTCCATAGGAGAGATTAGTATGGTAATATAGTAAAAGAGTTTTCAACTGTCCCTCCATAGGAATCCTTACTATGTCCCACGGTAACGCTTACCATGTCACATGATAATGCTTACTATGTTCCATAGTAAGATTTACTATGTCCCATGGTAATGGTTACTATGTTACATAGGAATGTCTACTATATCCATAGAAATGGTTACCATGTAAATGGAAAATGGTTCTATGAACATGGGAAGTATCTCTAAAATAATCGGTTGAAATTCGCGATTGCCTCTTGATGCGTTAATAAACTCAACACGCTTAAGGCTTAAACCCTTTTCAAAAAATTAAACAAATTAAACTCTTTATTTGAAATTTTCCTATTAAATTCTACAATATTTTTATTCGAAATGTTATACTTCTTTAAATAATAAAGCTTCAATTATATGGAATAAATAGTGCATTCATTAGAAGATAATCAATTAGAAATAAATAAACAATTTATTTGATTCAACCAGAGAATTATTGCACATCAATGAATTCTTTTCCTTCGCCACCTAAACAATGATTCCATTTCTAACTATTAAAGTCTTTACTTGTATGAAGAAAGAATTTGTTGACATTTATAAAACTATTCATTTGATATGAATAAAAATGCAACTGGAAATTTAATTTACGTTTTAATGGGCTTTGTTAGGAGCTCTCCGAATAAATCCATGATTTCAGTCGAAAAAATAATTTCTCTTTTTGATAGTTCTTACAACAAGAAAATTCTCGTTGTCGATTTAATGATATTTCTGGGTCTAGCATTGGTCTACTCCGGTTTCATTCCTTGATGGTATTTAATTATTTAGAATAATTGCAGTATGTGTTATAGGACACATTACGTAGCGTAGGGAGCTCTACTATGTAAAATAGTACGCTTTACTATTTTACATAACAAGCTCTACTATGCTCCATAGTAAGCTTTACCATATTAACGTAGTAAAATTTACTATGTAACATAGTAATTATTGCTCTGTACATAGTACCTATTACTATTGATGAGCTTACTATGCCCCATCGTAACCATTACGATATTCCACGGTAGTAATTACCACGTCTAAGTAATATTCACAAAACTTCGGTAACGTTTACTATGTGCGGATTCCGCCACAGTAATCTTCACTATTTTATTTATGTCATTAGGCCCGAAAAAACGGCGATTCTAACCTCGCTTCGCTCGGTTAGATCGCGGTTTTCCGGACCAGTGACATAAAATATCGTATGTCACACGGCGACTTACGATACTATGCATTGATGTTTTTTGGCTCGTGGGATTATATCACTCGCCTTCGGCCGTGCTATAAACCTTCCACAAACCAAAAAACTCTTTTCCGCACTCGTTACGAAATATATTATTATCGCCTGATGACATAATATACTATTTCTCCATGTACTTTTTCTGGAGGGGTAGTCCCTCACGGAGACGTTCAAACAAGATATAAAATTTCTGATAAGTGGCCATGAATCAATCCCAAAAATAACAGTATGTACTCAAACAAAGTTAACACAAAGAGTAATTAGTTAATGGTGTTGAAAGTTCCCCTAGAATCGCTGTTAGTGCAGGATAGATGTAAGAAACATCAATGCATAGTACCCACACCATAAATATAAGTCAGCTGTGAAACCACCGCTATACGAAACCCCCAGCGCTTTTGTTCTACGCCCATTCACCCCCTGCACCCATACACGAAAAGTAAACGTGCCATGCCTCGCTCACACACTATGACCAAGAAAACAATGTGCACAGAACACAGTTCTATCCGACTCTGAATTTATCGGGAAGTGAAAGAGCAGAATGAGAAAAAAAAATTCTAAACGAGTGTTCGGCTTTATGCACACCAACGACTCTATTCCAAACTTGTAAAAGAATTTTGACGAAGTTTTGAAAAGGGTGAGAAGTGTGTCATGAACGGTATAATGGAGAGTATTCATCATTTTTTCACATTTTATTTTAAAGGACTTAGTTTATGGAGATGATATTTCGGAGGGTGGAATGGTGTTTGTAAGGTTTTTACTGGGTGGGTTGTAAAATTGTTATCACCAAAAATTCACTGTTGAATAAAATGTGTGACTTATTTTGCAGAAATAGTTTCTGATAAAAATGAATTCTCCGAAATTCACATAAAATTTCGTCTGTTTTCATTGCCGGAGCTGTAGCAACATAGGTTGATGTGTTTTTCAGAATCTGGGATGAAAGTTCTTCACATTTTTAATGACGCGGATTTTACAACCTGCAAAAATGATCTTCATTGAATGTTTTTTACATGTAGAATTCAAAAATACTTGAACTCGATTGATTTTTACTGTGAGAAATTCTTCAACATTGGATGTAAAATGAAACAATCGAAGTTGATATCTCTATGTATTATAAAAATCCAAATTGACTTCTGGTGATAAGAATTTGGTACTCGAAATTAAGGGTCACGTGTGCATCATATGGGGATTGGCAAGCGGAGGGAGCAGGGGGCATAACCCTCTACTGTACTGCTATAAATGTTTGGCTAGAATTTCCAGTTGCACAGGAATTTCAATGAATTTCGTCATTGACAATTAATAATGTGCTGAAAAAGCAAAAATCTGTAAATTTTAATTTATTTCTGCTATAAAAATAACTAAACCTGCTAGAATAAACTCTAACGTTTAAAATGCTTATCAATAAAAAAAAAAACTTCGTGAAATTACGGTAAATATATCCTTCAATTTGAAATTAACTGTAAACTCAAAAAGTTGGATTTCAACTAAACAAAAGAAAGAGTATTCATCATTTTTTCACATTTCATTTCAAAGGACTTTGTTGATGGAGATGATATCTCGAAGGGTGGAATGGTTGTTGTAAGGTTTTTACTGTGTGAGTTGTAAAATTGTTATCACCGAAAATTCACTGTAGAATAAAATGTATGACTTATTTTGCACGAATAGTTCCTGATAAGAATGAATTCTCCGAAATTCACATAAAATTTCGTCCGCCTTTATTTCCGGAACTATAGGTTGATGTGCTTTTCCGAATCTAGGACGAAAGTTCTTCACATTTTTAATGACGTGGATTTTATAACATACAATGTCATTGACTACGCGGATATAAAGAATTGTTTCTGAATTGACAAAAATAATCTGCATTGAATGTTTCTTTACGAGTTGAATTAAAAAATACTTGGGCTTGATAAATTTTTACTGTGAGAAATCCTACAACACTGGAAGTAAAATAGTAAGTCATTAAAAGTTGGAACAATTATCTTTTTAGAAGGATAAAGTATTGGAAATTCTTCAGATCATTAAATCGATAATTTATGATCAATATACATACAATAAAAGTGAGCGTAGTTTTTCTGTGCATTTCGCTATAACTCCACAATCAACTTGCGCAGCTACATGGGTGTTATATGGAATGGTAGCCTTTCATCTCCCATCTAGAAGAAGGTTTTCGTTTGGAACTGCAGGAGTTGGTTTCAGACATATGGACGTCCAAAGAAAACATCACACCAATGGAATTCTTTCGAGAACATTCTGGAGTGTTCTAGAATATTCTAGAATGTTCCCGAATGATCCATAATGTTCTAGAATGTTCCTGAATATTCCAGAATAATCCATAATGTTCTAAAATGTTCTAATATGTTGTAGAATGGTCCAGAATGTTCAAAAATGTTCCGTAATGATCCATAATTTTCCAAACTGTTCAAGAATGATCCATAATGTTCTAAAATGATCCGGAATGTTCCAGAGAGTTCTAGAATGTTCCAGAATGATGCATAATATTCTAAAATGTTTTAGAATGTTCCAGAATATTCTTGAAACCGGCAATAGATGTCCGAAATTATCGAGAACGGTTTTAGCATGATTTGATTCCAATTTTGCCATTAGAATGTTCTAGAAACCGGAAAGTTGAATAATAAGCAGAATTTTTGTTTGCCAAATTAAATCCACCCGTAATGACAATGTGATGATGTTTAGTTTTATGATTTCTGTACTTGACGGTTCATTTTTTAATTCACATTTGATAGAAACTCGCTAGCTTTCCCGAGCGAAGCGAGGGTCACCCATGCTAGTTAATCGAAAAAATATCAATGTCCACACGGAGAAAAATATTCAATAAAAATTACGCATCTTTTCCGTAATTTCGGAGCGAAATGTAGTTGTAGAAAATTTTACGGAACTGTCACAGAAATTTTCCAGGGCGTTCCGTAATTTTTACTAAATATTTCTCTCCGTGCAGTGTGATTATAAAAAAACATGAAGAAAAATCTCCAGTACCAATACATTTTCATACCTTTTATAGGGAGAAAGTTTAATTACCCACCCCTTGAGTGATATCACACGCTAAAAATAAAAATAAACTCAAAACCTTCATCACATGCTCTCCCGACGTAAAAGCTAACCCCTGTCGTCACCATGTTGTGTACTCAAATTCACTCTAGGTTTTTTTCAGGCCAGAATTCATTACCCGTTGCTTGAGTTAAAAAATAATACTGAAAAGAAGTAAAATAAACCAATGATGTAACATCATCACTAGCTTTTACATCAAGGAAAAAGTTGTCCCTCCAGCCAATATTATTTCCGGTATATTTAATAATTGCGCTTCACCGTTCTGATGTCAGTTAGTTTTATCAGCAAACAAACACTTCAATGATATAATTTTTTCCTCACTGAATGCAGATCCTCGGAAATGAGGTTAAAAACCTCTTTCACCTTCGTTTGAACGAATTTTGATTTCAAATGAGCATTCACTCGAAATGGGATTAATTTTTCTCACTGGCAATTCATAATGGGGCAATGACATGGTGGCCTTAGCATTAAGATTTATGGATGCCGTAAATCAGAGTTTCAGGCGAAGGGTCAAGAGGTGTTTCCATTGATTTATCGACCATTCTAAACAGCTTACATTGTGCCACTCGCAAGATACTGTGCGTTTATCAAAGTTAAATCAACTGAAAGAATGGGGAATAATATTTGTGCAGTGTTAACTATAGCCGAGCAAACATTGGTGTTGAAATAAGGCAGTAGGTAGGAACTTGTATTACCTGCGGTAATTTGGACCTGCTTTATGCACCAATTGAAATACCAATTGAAATACCAATTGAAATACGTGTACACTGAGAGAAAAACGAACAAATTTTGAAACAAGTTTTGTTTGGGCCGAAAAATCACTAATTGAAAACTATTCATTTAAAAATAAGTGGGGAATTGCTCTTATGTTGAATATTATATCGTTATTTTTGCTAATAAATTAGCAATATGCTTCCGAATGGTTATTTTGTATATCATTTCCTTCTATAATATATAATTCATTGTTTATTGCATTTTATTAAATTGAATAGCATTTCTTTTCAACTAATTTTTTCAGATTTTCAACTTACTTGAACGTTAGCAGCATCATTATTCTTATTATCCCTTTCTTCTATAATTCTGTTTTAAAGTTCTATCTCTCCTCTCAGCCCTTCGATAAAATGTTAATAGAAACATGTTATTTAGACATAACTGAATGGATTTGAAACATCACATTTGAAGAAACCATCAGATCACTCGCTGTCAAGGAAATTCATGAAAAATTTGAAATCGTCAACAATGGGAATTCTGATTTTTACAAAATACAGAATTTTTGCAAATTTTCAAATAAATCAAAATCACCATTATTTCTATCGCCTTCATCTTCGAACTCGTCAAAAGGACATCCAAACAAATTTTTGAAACCATAATTCTATCAATTCAGAATATTTTTTTTAGTTATCGTGCAAAAACAATTATTGAAAAATTTAAAATTTGTTAAAAATTAATAAATTTTTTGAATTTTAATTAATTGATGGGGCTCAAAAGATTCAATTTCATACATTCATTAGCGAACAATCGCAAAAAAAATTGTTTATAGAGTAAATTGTACACGGAGAGAAATTTTCTAGAAAAATTGTAGTATGAGTACGGAAAAAAATCACAATCCATCGGTTGTCAACAATTTTAGTGCTGTTAAGGTAACATTTCTCAGGATTTCTGGTAAAATTTTTGGGGATTTCTGTGAAATTTTCACAGCGCCAGCACTGGAATGTTTCCCTGGCGGTCACTTTGCGCCTCTTTTACCGTGCTAACACTAGAATTTTTCTAAAAAATTTCTTTCCGTGTACGCACATACATACATAGCTAGTACGGACACACTTCAAAAATTGCATTTGCGGACTTTTTCGGATCATAATGGATCGATATAACCCGAAAAATCCAAAACTTAAATGTGAACAATTAGAATGCTTGCATTCGGAAGCAAAAATCAATTAAAAAAAAAGAAATTTCGTCTGAACAATGTACTGAGTCCTCAACTCTCGAGGAAAAATGAACTTATCCATCTGCTCTTCATAATATTGGATCAGAAATTCCAGTGATGAGTAATACCAATATGTAATGACCCATCAATAATCCACGAGAGTATCGGAAAATTCTTCTCCCTTTTAGTTTTCCATCATGGTTTCGCACACATTGTTAGCAGCATAATTCCTCTAGAAGTTTTTTCAGCATAGAATGTCATATTTCACTGTGAATCAGTAAAAATGAGGAAAATCCAGGTGAATATATTCCTAAATTGTAAATCCTTCGAAAATCCACATTATTTCGATGCCGCACATTTATATTTAATAAGGAAAATTGGTGACACGCATACAAAGTGAAACAATTGAAGTACTCGGGATTTAAATCCTCGATAAATTGGAGATTGTCATGATGGTTGATAAAACCTAATTTGACTATTCATGTTTAATCGGCAATTCAAGTTAGTTTTAGTGTTCGTATCTCGTACCTTCTTGAAATTTATAAATTTCCTTGAATTTTATCGCGAAAACTTCAAATGAATGTAAAAATTTACTCTTCTGAAAATTACTATTATGTCGTCCACATTTCATTTTTTTGTCAACAATATACACTGACATAAAAAAATAATTTTGTCAAGAAAATTTTACTTGAACCAACTATCATTTGGTTGCTAGTTTTCAAATAAACATGATTTCATAGTGAATACCAGCTATCTCTTCTTGAGATACATTATAATTGAAGTGAGCTTTTCGTATGTCGAATCAGGATGAATATTGTTATGTGAACAAAGCTCTGAGATTGTAGTAAGATGTTGCCGCGTTAAAAGAAGTTTATATTTCCTGACTAAAAAAATCGTATTAGTCTACACTAAGAGAATCACAGATTACGGCTATTCAACACTAACTTAGATATCACAAATTTCGTTCAATGTGATGTACGGAAAGCTCAATTTGAACATCGACCTCAGTCGAGAAAACAACATTCAATTCATTCCTCAATGTAATCATCTCCCAGGTACGAATTTTTGATCAATTCATGAAAGTAGAAAATTTCTTGACTGGAGATTATATTAAATTTAAAACAATAGAACTTTTTCATTTTTGTGGTGAATACATGTGACTTGATGTATTAGATACATTTAGTATCTCAAGAAGAAATAATTGATATTCACCGTAAGATCATATTTATTCGAAATTGGTTCAAGTATATAATACTTGTTGGAAGAAGGAAACATCTTAATAAAAATCACTTTTTTTTATCAGAGCACTGGTTTGTCAACTCGAGAGCAAAAATAAATTTCTCCACCTACTTTTCACGATAGACTATCAAAACTTTCTATGCAACTTCAATAATTGTGGGAAGTATCGGAAGATTCTTCTGCCTTTTAGTTTTCCATCCATCACAGTTTTGCAAATATTGTTACCAGCATAATAACCCTAGAAAAATGCTCAGCGTCGAATGCCATATTTCTGAAGTAGTTTTTCACCATGTAGCAATTTCCTTCTAGTATGTCACTAAGGAAGTTATCTTGACCCGTTACAACTTGAGAACAAAGACACTCTTTGTTATCATATTTATCATGAAAATTGGTACCAGTGCACAAAGGCTTTGATAGAAGCCTTTTAACGGAGCATTCTCGGTGTAATGGTCTTCACCGTCCTACAAATATTGACAGTATCACTGCACAGCATTTTTATTTACAGTTCAATTGTTTTTTCCATTTATTTTTCTACTCTAACAAATGGAACAGCGAGATAGTCTTGGTTAATCGAAACTTGCCTCGACTACGTCATTTGAATTGTCGAACTGGCGTCAATAATTGGCGAACTCAGTCCGGCCAGTTTGCAACTTCCAATACATCAAGAATGGCCTGTTGGGTAGCTCCATAACTAAAAAAACATGAAATATGGAATGATGGTATCCATGCACCCGATGCATATTTTAACGTGTCATTGCTCCAAATTCCGAAACTCGATCATTAAGGGAAAAGCACGTTTCGATTACCAGAGGGTTGAATAAACCAAATGAAGGGAATTTGAGGTACAAAAAATTCGCATAAATTCCAAAATTCTGTTAAATATTGCAAAGAACATTCGTAACGTTCCACTTTTCATCGAAACCTAAATTTTTCTCCTCATTAAAACGGGAATTCTATTCAAAGGGGAAGCCCTTTCAAAATGAAAGTTATATCTTTTGAATTATTATTCAACCTTTACACGAGTTTGGCTTTTTTTTCATCAATTTATTCCTGCAGAGCGCCAGGAACTAAGGGACTTAATAAAAGGAATATTTTCACCCGCTTTTTTGTTTATGCAAGTTAAGTCTTTTCAGTCTACGCTGTGCAATTCAATGGACAGCTGTCGTAGAAAACGTTATGAGAGGGACAAACTTCGTGTTGAAGAAAAATAGAGGACGCAGGAGTCAAAAGTTTACTTCGCTGCAGTGGACAATTACTGTGTTGTGAGAAAAGAATTATTAATCTACGGATTTTTGTGATGAATTGAATGGATATCATTCAACCATGGTGGATGGAGGAAAATTTTTACTAATGAATGTCTGTTTTTCAAGTTATGCTGAAGGGCTTCGCTTCTATCAAGTTGAGGAAAGGTTCGACGGAAAATTATATTGAATGCATTCGACATTGTAAAAACTATATTGTTAGATAAAAATGAAATTTCATGGACAGTTGACTAGTAATTTTCCGGACAGTGCCACTGAATGCAATTTAAGGGGGAAAAAATCATGAAATTTCAGATTTCACTGAGAATTCAAAAAAATTCCAAAATTCTGAGAAGCATGCAGACGAGAATGCTTCAAATTAGTTTAATTTTCAATATTATATTTTCAATACTATATTTTATATTTTATAAGAATTTAAATCGACTTCTAGTGATAAAAATTTGGTTCTCGAAATTAAGACTCCAAAATTAAGGGTCATGAGGGTCAGAATAAGGGTTATGAGGGTCCAAATAAGGGTCCTGAAGGTCAGACTAAGGGTCTCCATGAAGGTCAGAAGGGTTAGAGTAAGGGTCCAAATAAGGTATATGGGGGTCTAAAACCAAGGGTCAGAAACTAAAGGTCGGCAGGATCAAAATAAGGTTCACGAAAGTTATCATGAGGGTGAGATTAAGGAATCAAATGAGGGTCACAAGGGTCAGATTAAGGATCACAAAGATCAGATTAACACTCCAAATAAGGGGTATGAGGATCAGAAACTAAGGGTCACAAGGGTCAAAATAAGGGTCTCAATATCTCTCTATATTGTAAAAAATCAAAGCGATTTTTGGTGATGAAAATTTGATGTTTGAAATCAAGACTCCAAAATTGAGGGTCAGAAATGGTCAAAATAAGGGTCACGAGGGTCAGATTTAGAATCATGGGGGCCATATGGGGATTGGCGAACGGAGCGAGTAGGGGGCGTAGCCCCCTAGTTTTCAATAAAAATATCCAAATAGGATAAATAGATTTCGAGTCATTGGAAAAAAATGAAAAAAACAAAGAAAAATTATATCGCTGATATGGGCTGTCAAGAAAATCCGAAAAAATGGGGAGATAGTTCTTTTAGTCCCCCAATCGTAGAGAAAATAGGCATCAATTCCCAAGAGCCTGAGGGTCAGCCATTGACTCATTTGGCATGGAATGCCTCATATAGAGAAAATTGAACCCAAGTCGATAAATAAATAATTATAATTGAAAATTGTAGACATTTAATCATAGAGGTTTGATTCACAAACTTCTATCAATTTTCTCTTGTGGCGCTTCGCTGAAGTATGGCCCTACTTCCCACTCTGCCAGCGATTCGGTTATAGCGCGGTAGTAGGAGACCGAGCGTTATCGTCGGAGGGTTAACACTGCCGGTCATTTTGCATACAAAATTCGGTCAGGGTCAGACAACGGTCAGAAACTGGTCATTCAAGTCTGACCTGACCGCAAGGGAAAATTACGGTCATTCCACATCTCTAAGAATATCTGATATTCATTATAACGTTCAATCGAAATAAGTCGAAAAAAATTCAATTCAGTAGCGCAGTCGTAAAACGGTTTAAGTCGACTTATCTCCCAGTTGAGTTTTTGAGGAATGTTTCCGAATCTAAGGGAGATAGCGAAATTTCGTCATTACATTTGTTGTAGCACTCAATCGGCTCTACAGAAAAGGTTATAACAACAATTTTGCTATCTCCCTTAGATTTAGAGATATTCATTGAAAACTGGTCAATAGTCAAAATTGACTTGTACCGTTTTACCACTTCGCTACTGAATTCATCATGAGTTTTCAAGTGATGAATTATATGGGAATAAATTGGGTGATTGAAAATGATAGTAACCAAATTCAATGAATCATTGATTTCAATTTAAAATACATTGTCATCGAAATTTCATTCAGAAACAAATTGCTAATTTATTAGCAAAAATATATTGACAATGTTGTGAAAACAATTTCACACTTATTTTCCAATGGAATTCTGTTGTTTACAATTCAGACATTTCACTATTAACCCTTTGCTTCACGCACGTCGCGAATCAGCGCGGGTCTGTCTGAGTATTAGTGCCTCATAAGAGAAAAAGTATTAGTGCGTCATATTAATGAGTCACAGAGGAATCAATAGCTTTAATTATCTGGGTTTAGATGTACCACTTTGATCTCACCAGAAGTCAATTTGAAATTTCATAATATAGAGAGATAAATGTCGCAAAAGCATTCGCGAGGACAGTACAACCAAAAAAGTTCCAATTGCAATTTATTTTGGTAGTGACAGAGAACTCCAGAGTACCAACTCCGATTAAATAATTTTCCTCATGAAAAATGAATAACTTTCATCCATTTTCCCGGTCATTATATTCCTCGTAATACCTATGCATTAGACTCAAGTGTTTCTGGTGACCATTGGTTTCAATGTTCAATCCACCTCTTGGTCATCAAAACCACAATCTGGGTGGTTGCTTCCGGGATTATGATGCCACAGTATCCATACCCCGTGAAAACGTATGTTTAGCCACAAATCAAGTAAATCCTCTGAAGGCTAAAGTAAACATCAGTGCGGTCATAGTGACCACGTAAGAGGCCAGTGGCTGATACGGATTTTCCAGGGGATTATGAAAAAGCCAGAATACCGGATACAGAAAACCGGTCGATAAGTGTGACTGACGCACCAGGGGTAGACGATCTCTTCAACTATTTTAACATTAATCCCGAGAATTGAAGATAAAAGAAACGGTGGAAACTGATGATGGGACACGACATATGCGGGAATGGTGTGCGTGATGCGAATGTGTAAACCAGACATGGAATTATTGAGGCAGTGGAGGGGGGGAGGTACCTGGAACTGCTTGGGATAATGGAATTTTTATATGTTTTTGTTTGGTTTCAACTGTCGACGGGAATCCATTGACCAGCTAACTGTAAATCAATACATCATTTTGTGGGATGTTAATTCAAGTAGATGTACATGGCAAGAATATTCCGTTCGAAATCACCATGCAATTGTTCCTCGATAGTACACGAAACAGTTCGAACTGGAAATGAGGATGGTGACATGAGAAACTCAACGTAGGCGGCAGCACTGAAACCGAGACCTTAAATTTGCATTCTTTGGAGGGGGAAAGTGGAGTCTGTACGGCTCACCTAAGGAATAATGATAATTTTCGCATCTGAAACCAAGATTTCAGATAAAAATTATAGTTGCATAGCATTCTTTGGCTATTCAGCTAGATATTTAGAAGTCTGGGATCCTTAATTCTTGTTTCAATTCCGAAAAATTATCAAAAAATGAAAGTAAGTTCGAAAAGTTCATCTCCTCATAAGATTGCGTTATTTTTGCACTTCTAGATTAATTGTTATCAATAATACTAGACTACCGATTGATCACAAAGTCAACTAGAATGTTTCTATTAATATGAACTTTCATTGCGAATTCATTTCAAATTTTAATCTTCAAAATTAACTACCCTAAGTTATTTATTTGTGAAATTTATGAGAATTGAAGATTCATTTGATTGCAAATAAGGCCACCACCGTGAGAAATTCACCCGTAATTCAGAAAAAGGTAGCTTTAGTTGAACGGTACGTGCTAGTTTTCGTGGTCTCTTTGTGAGTAGCGCTGCCAGCGTCATAAAGTGTCACGCGTCATCCTCTTTCCTGACATCTTTCTTTATTCATGATTGTCTTACTTCATTTCCTCACTTGTTACGCGGAATATCAAAAGATTTGACGGAAAGTATTGCCTCATCACATCGAGGTTTTAAATTTTCACCTCTGACGTTAACCCAGGAGAGGAGTATTCGCGATGTTAAATTGACGAGTGACGGCGCTGGAGCTCACAAGGTGGCTGACATAAAATCTTCCACTTCAAAATTTTCAATCACTTTGGCAGGTCCTGTGGAGATCAGTGAAGTTAAAATTCATATATTACTGATTATCATCTCGAATGAAATAAATCTGTTTTGTTGATTTCATTTGGAATGTTTTATGTCGGCCATATTGAAGCATCAGCGCCACCTCGGGTCCCTTTTAGATCGCGAATATGCTTTTGATGAGAGCTAACTTCATTTTTGTCATTCCGGCTGTAAGGCAGAGTTTCACGGTCGCCGCGCGACCGCTGTACCCTGCCTACGGCTGTTATGATAAATTGATATATTTTGTCATTAGGCCGAAAAGAACTTTTCTGGCGTATATGAGTTTGCAGCCCGAGCCGCCGGTAAAACTTATAATTAAATAAGGGATTTTGACCCTTTTGACCCTTGTAACCCTGCTGTACCCTGAGCCCCTTATGGTCCTATGGTCTTTATGATCCTAAAGGCCCCAAGGGTCCGCAGGGACACAAAGGTCCCCTCCGTTACCCCTTCTTGTAACGTCAAATAGACTTATAATCCAATAAGGGATTTTGACTCTTTTGACCCTTATAACCCTGCTGTACCCTGAGACCCTTGTAGGACGCGTAGCGTCCATAAAACCCTGCCTTACGGCTGAGAATGACAATAAGTTAATTTCAACATAAGGCCTAAATATTATATTTCGTCATTAGGCCGAAAAGAACTTTTCTGGCGAATATGGATTTGCAGCCCGAGCCGAAGGCAAGGGTTGCAATCATTTCAGCTAGAAGCTCATATGAGCTAGAGCTTTTTTTAGGTCGTGTGACGAACGATATTTTTTGTCATAACGGCTGTAGGCAGTGATTCGCGGACGCGTAGCTTCCGTAGCTAGCTTCCGTATCTTCTCTGAATCGATAGGGGCTCCATATTTGAGGATATTCACGAATTGATTATACAAGTAATATACAAAGATAAATATACATAATTATGAGGATGTTATAGTAGTGAACTATGAATAAATCATGAACTTATCAGTGATTAAACTCTCACGCACCCTCTCCCTAATGCATTACCTTTGCTGGAGTTTAGAACCTGTCAGTACCGTTTTGCTTCCAAACTAGGAAACTCATCTGGTATGTACTGTGTTATTGGTCGAAAGGAGGACGTGTAACTGGTCAAAAGGTTTGACAGCATGCAACAAATTCATATGAAGTGGGTTGATATTGGATAGAAACTAATATTGACTATCAATATGATACACTGTTGGAAAAAAAATGAAATCTCATGGACAGTTGACTAGTAATTTTCAGGACAGTGTTACTGAATGCAATTTAAGGGAAAAAAAATCATAAAATTTCAGATTTCACTGAAAATTCCATGAAATTCCAAAATTTTGAAAAGAATGAAGACGAGAATTCTTAAAGTGATTTCAATTTTCAATGAAAACATCAATATTCAGTGCGAAATTACCCTGAATTTCCCAATAATTGTAATTCAAGTATTACAATTATTGGTACAATACAATTATTATTATTACAATTATACAATAATTGTAATTCAAGAATATGTTTATCGGAATTTTCCAGTTTTATATTAATGTTCAGGGAATAATTGAATTAAAATTTAGTGTTCTCATTGGTTTGTCCCCGAAATTCATAACTTTCAATAACGAAATTTCCTGAAATTTCAGTGGAACTTAAAAGTCATAAAAATTTATAAAAAGTGTACTGAAAATTTCAGCTAAAAATTTTGAACAGTCTAGAAATCGCTGGACTAGTACTCGAAAATAGAGAGTCACCTGTATAGATGAAAATTAACGATCAAAATTTGTTCGGTCATTTCATGCTTATGGCCAATCGTCATTTTTTTCTGATCTTATGGTCAGGTTCTCGTCGCGCTAATGACCAGTCATGGCGGTGGTAATTGACGGTCATTTTACCGGTCATTTTGGTCACTCACATCTTTAATATTGACGACCCAAACCTCAACCTGTGGTGAAAGCTATGAAGATAAATACGCAAGTGATAGGCGCTATGTGATGAGATGGTGAACCCAAACGTTCTAGGTAATTTCGTCCAGAACATTTAACCTTATTTGAACTCACTTGAATGTTCAATCGTCCGAATTAATACCTCCCCAACAAACGAAAATTCATCGTTGCCAACTGCTTGCGAATCCCTAAATCGATCGGAGTGCTTGAGCTTGGTATCTCGGTAAGTCACGGTTATATCTTGATTTCCTTCTGACTCCATACTCCAGTTCTATCCGGGTCTTCTGAAATATAAATGTGATTTAATCAAATTCCACTACAGCGAATCCGCTTCCACGTTCACTCAACTGGCGCGTTGAGGAACTAAGCAGTCAGCGGTGTAATATGGAACATCGATATCTCCAATAATACTATTATCACTCACTGGACGATAGATGGGATATTGATACTAACGAGAACAGAATCATCTTCATCATTTCCTGTACAGCTCGGATGAGAATATTAGAAGTGTTCTTTCGTGATACTTTTTTTTCTTTTGAATGGAAGCATCCATTCGATTTGCAGTGTATTCATCAAATCCAAAATTTCCAATTTCATGGGTCAGGATAACTAATTTTGACTTCAGAAATTCGCATATGCTACTTTTGAAAAAATAATTCTTTAAATGAATCCAATTGTGATTTAAAATATTCTTTCCAATGCCCGCCTGACCGAGTTCGATAATGAGATTGATCTGATGTTGAAAAATGTTATTTTAAAACCAATATTCAGGGAAAGGTTGAACATTTTAATGTTGCAATGAGAGAAAAACAGCAGAGTTCTCAAACAAGTCTTACTTGTGTCAAAAAAATTGTTTGTTAAAAATGAACAAAAAAGGATTTTTTGTGGCAAACATGCGAAATGTGCGTTGAGAATGAAAATTTTGATCACAAAAATAGGTTTCGTCTTTTCAAAAAAAGTTCATTCTCTGTGCAAGCAAGGAATGTCATTTCTAGCACTACTTCTTCATTATTTATTGATGCTCTTTTTATATGAACCGAGGGATAGTAGTTTATCGTTTGGGCTATTCAATAATCACAGACAAAAAATGAATTCTTCAATGAAATGATAATAACGATATGACAGCAATCTTGTAAATTGAGGACAAAATCTTTCTTGATAAACTTTCTTCTATAAAAGATATTTTTTCCTGAAAAGGCACTGTCTTATATGGACGATCCGCCTCTTGAGCCAAATATTTCGTTGTTGTTGAAAGCAGAGCAATTTATCATGTTTGAAACTTTCAAATTCGAATCAAACAATTATTTTTTTGGTAATTTTCAACTAACAATTTTGTTGGCTCAAACAAGACTTGTTTGCGAACTTGTTTTTTTTTCTCTCAACGTTCGACAATATTGGTTGCCAACGTTGAGACAATGTTGGCTGCTAACGTCGGGGCAATGTTGAATTCAATGAATCATTGAATTCAATGTAAAATGCATAATAATAGAAATACCATTCAAAAGCAAATTGCTAATTTGGTAGCAAAAATATATTGCCTATGCTGTGACGAAAACAATTTCCCACTTGTAATTTGAATGATTCAATAACATGAGACTCCTATTGCACTAAGAGAAAAAATTATTTTTACCACATATCCATTTACTTGAGAGAAGTATTTATTTTTTCAATCCCGTATTTATCTGGTCAAGTCATTCCCAGGTAATTTTCATTAAATGTCAATTATAACAATTATATTGGCTCTAGACGATGACCATGTTAATTATGTCATTCAGTGAACTACCTCGATAATTATAAACATTAACAAATTAATCTAAATTCTTCCCACCAGAAAATAAGAAATTTAGAAAAAATGAATAGTCATTGGAGGAGTTCATCCAAAGTCATGTGCAATATAGTCATCCTCTAGAGCAATATGATTGACATAATTGAAACTGAATCAGGCTTGCCTGAGAATGACTCGATTGGAGAAATACGATTTTGAAAACATAAATGCTTCTCTTACGTAAATGAATATTTGGAAAAAATGACATTTCTTCTCAGTGTGATCGTAACTTTTCACAAAAAAATTTTTATATTTTTCCTTGTGTCATCACGGACGTTTTTTTTAGTGAACTGAATATGAAACTGTTCAGCTGCTCCAATGTTATATAATCTAGACGCCCAGGAGCTGTAGCCATCCATCTTGGGTTAACCATGAAAAAAGATTCATAAAGAAGTCTCGCGGAAGTATCAGAACGAAAAGAGCCCTTTTATTACATGCCAAGTACGATTTCTGAATATCAAAACCTGAGTACTCCAGTTTATTCTTCCTTCAGGATTTCTTTGTTTATGTAAATGTGGTTGTGAGGAAGAAAACATCGATCACGTCCTGTAGCAATGCCCGCTGTACGATGATCCCAGGCAAATCATGCTCCAAAAAATTATTGATTGTAATACTCCGAGACCTTCAAAATTATCGAATATTTCCCGATAGCTTCGTTGCGTAGCAACCAGAGGGATGAGTTTTGCAAGATAAAAGTCACGAGCGCCAAGCGCGAGTCGCGATCGGAATGAGTTCTCTAAAAAAACCATTTCGATCGCGGATACGCACGGAAACTTGAGGGAAATATTCAATGAATTTTGAAGATCGAGCTGTATTTGGAGGAGAATTTCCTTCCTCCGTGGGTTCGACCAATCCGCGTGCAGTGGGTGAGGTCACGTACGTCTTACACGACCATCTCGCAGAAGTAAAACAAGCAGGGGACAGCGAGCATATGGCAGCGCACCATGTGACAGTGAGCATGTGACTGAGTGATGTCTCATTTTTTTCGCCATCAATACATCGATAGCGGGCTTCCGAATGGTCTGAAATATTGCAAAAGTTTATAGCTTCACAATACTAACTGGCAGCAAAAATTTCAGATGATTACTGCCACCTCCATGGGTGCTATCAAAATTCCAATGTTTCGAATACTTCGTATGAGCGCGTATACATATACATGTCCAAATTTCAAGTTGATATCTCCTTTTTTGCGCAAGCTAGAGTGGTTACAAAGTTTTTTACAAAAAAACGGAAAACGTGAATATCTCGAAAACTTTGTATGAACGGATATATGTTTTGATTGATTTGGATAGAAGGCATCGAAACGAATATTTTGAAAACAAAAAAATCGAAATCGGTCCACTAGTTTTGAATATATTTGCGGCAAATGACTTAAAAATCGTAAAAACCTGCAGCCGGGGAAATTATCAGTGTGCAATGTGTCACGTGACCAGGAATACCGCACTCTGATTGATCAAAATCAGAATTGAAGAAATTGTCGAAATAATATCGACGTGAAGGTGTCACATGATTTCGAATACTGCACTCTGATTGGGCGAACCGAGGACGGAGGAAATTCTCAACAATAGTATATTGTGCACCAAAGGCGGCAAGTTAGACTTTCCTGACGAGTGGGTTGGGTGATTTCTGAAGTGAAAAAAAAGGCGAAAGGCCTTTTCCGTCCCGGCGGGCGCAAAGTTACATTTCCCTCCCGCTTCGCGGGAGGGAACTCTGACTTTGCGTCTACGCTGAGACGGAAAATCGCGTTCTAACCACAGGAAGTAAAATAAAGGACCCTCGGCCGCGTGCGTACCAAACTCGCCTTCGGCTCGGCTGGTAATTGCACTGGCGGCTGAGGATCCTTTATTTTCCCTCCCTACGTTAGAAATATACTATTTTTTATCACTTTGGGCATCGCCCAACTTTCTCATAGGGAATATCTGTCCGCCCGGTGCACATACTATTTTTTTATACACTTACCGGAAAGTTCGTTCTTCTACTAAGAAGGACAGAAAGCGAGTACTTTCCTCCCTAGGGAGGCTCTTTCCGACCTAGGGATTTACTTTCCTCCCGCGGGAGGGAAGTACTCACTTCCTGCCCTTTTAGGGGAAGGAAAGTACGAACTTCCCGGCGACTGTGTACACAGAGAAATATTTAATAAATAGTATATTGTGCATCAAGGACGGAAAGTCATGTTTTCCCGCCCGAGGTGCACATGCTATTTTTTAACACGCCTGTAAAGGACAGTTCGTATTTTGCTCTTTGATGAGCGGGAGGAAAGTGAGTACTTTCCGCCCTAGGGTGGAAAGTTGCTTTCAAGGAACTCCGAGGGAATACCTTTGCACCCGAGGGCGGGAACTACTCACTTTCCTCCCGCTCATCAGGGAGCAAAGTACGAACTTTCCGTGCAGGTGTGTGAACAAATTACATATCTTTTCCGTAGTTCCGGAGTGAAATTGTGGTTATAGGAAATTTTACGGAACTGTCACGAAATTTTTCCAGAGCGTTCCGTAATTTTTACCTGAATCTCCTTTGAAAAATTACGATACCATCACCTCAATTTTCTGAGTCGATTCCTTCCCAGGTCAGAATTACATAGGCTGACGATGAGAACAAGCCTGTATGAGCCCAGGGTTGGCGAAGCTCAGTCATTCAGGCATGAAATAGGCTTGGTTTCATCGTTCACTTGAGCTTCAAATGACGATGATTAAANCAATTTTCCGCCAGGTTATCTAATCTACCCCCAGACCAGGCCTAGAGCAGCCCTTTGTGCACGAGGCTACATAATTATTATTATCCTTATCTATAATTAATTAATCAATCGATNGATATCAATAGGGGAGGGGGGGGGCAAAACGGACCAACGGGTCAAAACGGACCAACGGGGCAAAACGGGCCGGGGGGCAAGTTTGAGGGGAATCAGAAAGAAATCCAATGATGCAGACAATGTTCCATGCATTTATTGTGAAAAACGTTTTTATGACAGTGGTGGGGAGTGGATTCAGTGCCAGAGTTGCAACGGTTGGGCTCATTGTACCTGTGCTAACATTGATGAAAATGCAGGACCCACGTACTTTTTTNGGGATGAATAATTAAACTAGTGATGATAATAATTTTTTTCCCATCCACTGTTAATTAACCGACAATCACATTCACCAACAACGCTTAGCAACAGTGATGTACGGTCCGACCGCACTCTCTTTCATAGGTTACTCTAAATTCATAAAAGGGGTTATGAAGCAATAAGAAATTGTTTATACAAATATCTGTAAACAATGCTCCAGTTTATTTAGCCGAANCCTGCGAGGTTTAACTGGTTCACAAATAGTATCTGGCGTCTAATTCCATCACCCACCGACCACCNTACTCTAAATTCATAAAAGGGGTTATGAAGCAATAAGAAATTGTTTATACAAATATCTGTAAACAATGCTCCAGTTTATTTAGCCGAAGCTCGATTGAGCCTTTAAAATATGGTAATTCAAGGTTGCAATCAAGCCTTGGCACCGAGCCTCGTTCAAGCCTTGCGGACTAAGCCTGAAACGAGGTTATCATTTTAGGGCTGAAGGAGAATTGATCCAAGGCTGAGCCCCAGCCCTGATTGAGCATTTCTGAGCCTTGGTCCAGGGCTTGATGAGCCCTGTTTCTATTGTCAATTCGTACCTGGGTTGGTCCAGGGCTTGATGAGCCCTGTTTCTATCGTCAACTTTTACCTGGGTTAATCGGTGAGCGGATTGTGAGATCCGTAATTTTTACGGAACATTTCTCTCCGTGTAAAAAAAAAAATTTTCTCCGTGTACTCCGAACACATATGTTTTTAGTTACTTCCTCGTGCAGCCATTTACTATTTTATTCTGTGCTTAATTATTGTCACGACATAGAGGATACGGAAGGAAGGGACGGGATTATACATAGTCGTGTCATCACAAAGGTTTCTGGCCGTGTCACAGTTCACTCTAGGTAAATTACTAGCTCGTTTCACTTAAACCCAGGGAAGCGAATTCTGTATGCCTGAAGGTTACTCCTCTCCCGTGATTTTCAGGAATATATATACTCTCTTATATCATTATTAATAATATACATGTCTGTGGGAAATGGAATAGAAAAACACTCCGTGCTCTGTCAGGTGAGGGGAATGAAGTTTGATGATGGAGAATGGGATAGAAATGATGTTATCACAATGTAGACGATGAGAATATGTGCCGCGAGATAAATGCAACCATTGTACTTTTGATAATGGGGTATTGTGGTAGTCTTTATGTAATGGTAACAATTCGTATTATTACATGTATATTATGTTGATAGGGGGTCCTGCATTATGGTTGAGATTTAATTAATTAAAATTCGATGGAGGCTACATTAAAGCTCTACCCTCAGGGGGTTATTTTTCAAATAAGATTTCATTTCCTCCGAAAATCTTGCCATCCACGTAATTTTTCCGATTTTTCATTGTGACACCCATTTTTAGAGAATTTCTTGAGTGATTACGGTGAACCAGGGATGGCCATCAATATTACAATTCTTCAATATTAAAAGAATTTTCGAGTTACATTGATGAAGGTTTGAATATAGTACTCATCGGAATTTGAAAATAGTAAAATAATTGAAATCTAAATTTCCGATTGATGATGAATTAAATAATTGATAATATGAAACTGCAAATTTTCTATTAATTAATACTAATTTCGTATAAGGAATTTTCGATTAACTAAATGATAGTCAATCTTTGAGTATTTGAAGTAGAAATTTGAGTATTTAACCCCTATGTACGGGGTCGATACCATGCATCGACCCATGAAAATTCCAAAACTATAAAAAGTAACTCAACCAAACCAATAACAACAGAAAACGGAATACTGTAGCTTCAATTACATATCGGTTTCATTTTTTTTCCGTTGATTAGAAGTCATCGGATTCTAGTTGTATTGAGCGTACAACATGCCTGGAAACAAAAAGGCCCCGTCCGTGAGGGCTTTAATTGATGATTAAAAATTGAAGGGTGATATTAACGGATCAACTACTTTAAAATTTCACAGTAATTCTGATTTATGGCTATCCCTGTTGTGAACAATAATTTATTCAATTTCACACTTGACCCTCGTTCGTTTACACTGTTAGAAGTTTTTGGGAATTTCATGGAAGATATTATTGTAAATCTCATGAGAGTGACATTGAATCGGATTTAGGGACAAAATGGTTATGAAATTTCAAGTTTTAAGTAGAATTCACGGACATACATGAGTTTTCAGTGGGAATGAGACGGAAATTTCACAACTTAATTGAATTTTCAGTGGAAGATGAATATTCAGAAACAAAATGTCCTTAATTTTAAATTCTTCCCTGAATTGTCCTGATTTTTCAGAATTTTCATAGAATAATTGAACTGAAAAATTAAGTATTTCATTGATTTCCAAATCATTTAAACAGAAAATCAATGGAATATTAAATTTTTCAATGACAAGAGTTCAACAAAAAAATCTTTTGTTGATCATTTTTAACAAACGATTTATTTGGCACAAGTAAGATTGGTTTGAGAACTCTGCTCTTTTTCTCTCAGTGTGCTAATTTTTTTTTATAAAAAAAAATCAACAAGTTTTGAGACATCGAAGGTGTCTCTGACTTTGATAAATTCAGATACTTTTAATGTTTGAAAAATATCTACAAAGCTATCCCGAAAGTGTTTGAAAAGTATCTAGGAAGGAGCTTGAAATTCAGACCATTTTTACAGTATCAGCATTTCGCCACGTGTTTGAGTACATCTTTCGTTGAATTGAACCGTAATTGATGAATAACATAAACTTGCAAATACTTTTAAACAAGGGAAATTATTCACCAGATCAAAGAAACCGTTTCTTATTGAAAAAATATGATCTCAGTTCCGCTGAGATGAAAAAATTTGATAATCAATCCATTTAAAAATATTGATGTACAGCGGGGCAGAATAGGTGGCTCAATCGTTCCAAATACTTCTGAAATTCACAACTAGGTCTTGAAAAGTTAAATCATGTTCCGATATGCAAAAAAGTTCCCCGCATATACACGGAGAGAAAAGTCAGAGAATTTTTGTGGGGAAATTTCGGGAAAAATTCTAGTGCTGCACTAGAATTGGGGCGCAATGTGCCAGCACATGAAAATTTCCCCTCCGGCACTAGAAAATTTGTCGTTTCATCACGAAATCTTCTTTATCGGCAAACGAAAAATTACTCGACAGACAAAAAAAATTTCCCCGGCCACAATTTTTGTTTTTTTTCCCTTAATTATTCATTAATAACATCAACGTTATTTAAATAAATGTACTACAGTATCAATAAAAATGAGCCTTAAGCCAACGAATTATTTTTATAGATTTTTTTAATTTCATTTGTTCCACGATTACAGGGAATTACATTATCTTAAAACGTCATCACTGAATAATGTCAGTAATTTTCAACAATTTCTACGACCGGTTGTTTCACACTTTTTTTCCCACAAATTTGATATGGTTAATCACACTTTCAGAGAAAAATAAGCCCAATAATCCCTGATTATCACATAATTCTGCAGAACACGCGCTAACGTTACCCGACGTTGAAGACGTCATTTGTAAGTCTCCACTCGGGACTCCCGAGTGCAGCTGTTCGACTCACTTCGGCGAGCCGAACGTTGCCGAGGTCGCGCGGACACGTACGAGGATAGGAAGAATGGCAAAAATTCTAGTGCTAGCACTAGAAAAATTCTCCAACTGCACAATAAAATTTCTAATGCTACCAGGAATTAATAAAGTTTTTCCCACAATTTTCTACGGAATTCCCCACAAAATTGACACACCGGGAAATTTTCTAGTGCCAGCTCGAGAATTTGTCTCGTGCTTCTTTGCAAAAATTGATTAACTTACAGCAAAATTTCCGTGCTGATCTAGAATTTTTATTCTTATTTCGATTAAATTATGGGAGTTCGGCAGTTTGCGCCTCATTTCTGGTGCCGAGCACTAGAATTTTCCCCCGACTTTTCTCTCCGTGTATTTCTCTCCGTCACATTGGATTTTATTTACAATTCATGAAGTGAGTAGAAAATGGTGTAGTAAAAATCACAGAGGCAATAAAACTACCCCGTAGAAACCGTAACCGAGCGCGTACCGGGATTTTATTTTATTTTTCCATTACCTAGTTACTTGCATTTCATTCACATCAATTTCTGTTGTATTCAAGAATTTTAACGGGCAGCCCTCGTTTTCAATCTGAATATGAGGGTGCACTGGTTATTATTGGCGGGCCAATATATTCCGCCGCACCCAGTCCATCAGCTAATTACGTTTCCACCTACACTAATTTGCTTTCATAGTGATTTCGTTATGTGAATAGTTCAGAGAAAAAACTACATTGAATAGAACTTCCACTACTGATACAAAAGGCTTGAAGATGCAACCTCATTTCGTAAATAATATTGTAAGACTAGGATAGCTGGTGGTGCCTAGCATCTTAAGGCCACTATTTCCTCGAAATATTCAAACAAATTTACTGCTCAAAGTTATGAATATTTTTTAAACCCGAAGCACATCGATCTTTATCATCGCTTCCTGGAGATGAATGTGCTTTGATTTTTTAAAATATTGATAACTTTTAGCAGGAAATTTGTTCAAAAATTTGGAACTGTTACCTCAAATAGGAGAAAAAGTATGGGATTAATAACGAATTTTACTCCGTCGTCCCAGGAAATTTATCAAACGTGAGGGTGATTCATACAGAAACTGTAAAATATAGCCTATATCCCATCAAAATTTATCCCAGTGAACGTGAATAGGGGAGAGAAGGGCAAAACGGACCAGGTGGGTAAAACGGACCGCAGGGCAAAAATAACCCCTAGGGTAAAACGGACCACGACAGAAAATTAATAATTTCTGTTTTCGCTTCCGAATGGAGCAAATTCGAAGTCATTTGTGGTTGGAGGTGATTAGCAAATCTGATGAAATTTCGGTTCAACGACACTTGCTGTCTATAAAACCCCTGTGACGGTTTTGATCCAAGAAACTCACTTTTTTAATTGAACACATTCAGTGTTCCAGACTTGAAGGAAAGAAAAAAAAAAAAAAATTACCAATTTTCTGTCAGTGGTCCGCTTTGCCCTCTCGGTCCGTTTTATCATCCCGGTCCGTTTTTCCCTACCCACTTCTAATCGCCCTAATTTTTTGTATAATTTTTCTACAACGGAGAATGATTTTTACCGAACCCGGTTGGTAAAAATTCACTTCCGTTCGTCCCGATGACCTTCAGACGGGTATGAAACAAGCAATTCGCTCCCGGTCAGGGAAATTTGACTAAATAGGAGAATCATTTTTACATCTACAGATATATTTTTTTACGTAGAAAACCGTAAAATATCCACTAAAAACCAGTACTTTTTCACTGAATTACATTTTGCTCCACGATTACCCTCCGTATAGTAAAACTTGTCATGATTTGCGAGGTAATTTTTATCCAATTTTTCACTCTCTGTAGGTTATCAGGTAATGATTATGTCACAAGGTCTTAATTTGAGACATTAAAAGGAACTCAATTTCAGGAGTTCAAGTGTTTTAAAAAAAGTACAATCGTGTCTATTGCAGACACTATTTTTTCCAGTAAATAGGAAAAAAAGTGTAAGATTAATAGTGAAATTTACTTCGTCATCCCGAAAAATTGACTAAACGTGAGGGTGATTCGTACTGAACCTGTAAAATTTATCCTGTATCCTCTCAAAAATTATCTCAGTGAACGTGAATAATTGCTCCAATTTTCGTATAATTTTTCCGTAACGGAGAATGATTTTTACCGAACCCGTTTGGTAAAAATTCACTTTGTCCGTCTCCATGACCTTTAGACGGGTACGAAACAAATAATCCCTTCCCGGTGAGGGAAATTTCACTAATCAGGAAAATAATTTTTGCATCCACAGATGTACTTTTTTAACGTAGAAAATTGTAAAATATCCACTAAAACCAGTTTTTTTTTACTGAATTACATTTTGCTTCACGATTACCATTCGTATAGTAAAACTTGTCATGTCCTTTCGAGGTAATTTTTATCCAATTTTTTTTCTCTCTGTAGGTTATCAGGTAATCATTATGTCACAAGGTCTTAATTTGAGACATTAAAAGGAACTCAATTTCAGGAGGTCAAATGCTTAAAAAAAAGGGCAATCGTGTCTATTGGAGACTATTTTTTTATAGTGCACAATTCAATATTTTTTTCATTCAACTTAAAACTCAGCTCCGCATATTGAATTCACAATCTCCGTGGCGCCGATAAAAATAATAAGCCTTCTGTACATGACAGAAAAGAGGGACCGCATCTTAAACTGTCCAGATGATCATCAAAAAATGTCAGAGGCGTGAGGAGCATCCGCTCTTGCGTCCCACCAAAGACGTGCATTATTCTGATCAGCCCCCTGAAACTAACCATCGCTAGAGATCTATAAATAATCCAAACACACGGTTCCACTTGAAATTTTTACAGCGTGTCAAATTAATCTTCTAGCATCGAAAAAATTCATGAAACATGACCGCGAAGTTTTTTATCTGAAACGGAGAAAAAAAAAGACGCGACAATTGGCGCCTGATATATCACCACATTGCTAATCCTCTGTTTATTTTCTGTGGCATGTATCTTGCGATGAAACTATACTAAGGCTTGTGAAAAATGGTTCTGGCACGAGCGGAAAAGTAGAGCTGATTGGGAGAAATGGGGAGAATTTGGAGGAATGAATCTTTTTAATCATCATTTCGAGTTACAAATTAGAGGGTTTCAGGCATGTCAAAATTGGTAAAAAAAACGTCTCGATCGATAATAATAATAGATAAAGAAATATACGAACAAAATGCATTGTAGAAATTTTTCAGATATCACAACGCGTTTGAATTAATCGAAGAATCTTAGTACTCAAGACGATGTCGAGTACACAGAGAGAAAAATTCAATAAAAATTAGCAGAAAAAAACGTAAAAATTATGTTTCGAAACGTAATCCGTGAGTGAAGTAAAATTCAATAAAAAGTGTGGGTCGGAACTGAAATTGTACGAATCGCCACGAGAATTATACGATTTGTTCCGTAAAAATTAACCACCCGTCTGATGACTCACCGCTATGGGGACAACAAATCGTTCCGTAATTTTTCTCCAACGATTGGGAAATTTTACTGAACGGAAGTAGAAATAACTCACCACCCGAGTCGAATATTTGATCCTCGTAAATACTCCCAAGATTCATAACTCCTCAGGAGTTAGTAGTATTAAATCGGAGCAGATTGGTCTCTTTTTACGTTGTTCTCAAGTCCTCAGTAGTACTGAGAACCTCGACTTATGTGCATATACGGGAGTTCTTAGGAGTACGCAAGATCCATACAAAGTCTGAGAAGGCCTGGGGAGGCCTTCATGATTAGTTCCTATAGAGCCTTCTCAGTCCTCCCCCACCTCACCTAGTTGTTATTCCCCCACCTCACTTGGTTAGTCCTCCCCCACCTCACCTTACTTTTTGAGTCGCATGTACGAAAAAATGAAATAAAAAAACCTAGCACCTTTTCCGGAAAATTCCGGTGTATTACTATCGACATTCTATTGCCAATTGTATCTATTGTTCGTTAACTTTATCAGAAAATTCTTCACTTTTTCCGCTTGTTTATGGTTGACGGAACTGTTTAAGGGGGGACCGCGATAAAATTTGAAAGTTGCAGCGAATTGTCTCTAGCATGTAGATAACTCTAGTACTTTTTTTTGTATTCGAAAAATGAGAAAAAATCAAGTCAATCAAGTAAAATCTAATGTTTAAAATAATCCCCGTACCAGGATTTTTCATGGATTGACGTAAGTTTCAGTTTCCATGTACATAATATATGTGATGAAAACAATATCTGATTTTTTTTTTAATACAAAGTTTTCGATGTTTTCGATTTTTTTTCTCAAAATTGGTAGAAACAATCGTATTTTATTATATGGAGAGCAAATTCAAGGCTGCAACGCACCAATGAACTCCTTTTTTTTCAATTTTTTTTTGATCCTTACGGCAGTTTCAGAAAATCAATGATCAATAAAAGGAGGTTAGGCGGTGTTTGAGGTGAATTTGAGAGTGAATTTCTGTGGTTCCCGGTAGCTTAGTCGGTAAGAGTGCCCGGCGCGTATCTGGGAGACCCGGGTTCGA